>NC_090737.1:39330140-39475140 GCF_036898095.1 Palaemon carinicauda | reverse complement strand
ATATATATATATATAGAGTGGGGATACCTTAACGTGGTGAAAGTTGGCGTATCACCATGGCCAACAAAGCTAAATTGTGAGCGATCAGATGAAAATCTCCCACCATCACCAATCTACACTGGCCAGCGTAGTGAAAATTGGCCAAACCACAGACATGAGTAAGGACATGTCTGAGGCTTTGTCCTGCAGTAGGATAGAGACGGCTCCATCTGTTGTATATATAGCTGCCTAGTATTCTTGACATCCTCATAGTTGAAAAGAATCACGCCAACGTTAAAAACATACTTCCTATTACAGCCACAGTAGAGAACATTTACTCTAATACCATGCTAATGTACATTATTCGCGGTGGAAGGTAAAATCCCGGAAGCAGATTTATGCTAAATCAATAAACTTCGATGAGGAACGGTAACTGTATCCATTATAACAACAATGTGTAAATACTATGTGATTTCTAATTCACAGCAAGCGGTTCAAAATTACTGCACCCATAAACTAAATCGATGTTCGATATTATAAATAAACACTACCGCTGGCGAGATATTGGGTCCTTTGACTGGTCAGGTAGTACTATATTGGACCCCTCTCTGGTTAAGGCTTATTTTTCATCTGCCTACACATACACCGAATAGTTTGGCCGATTCTTTACATATTCTCCTATTTCTTCGTACACCTGACATCACTAAGTTTACTAAAAAAATCTTCTTCACTAAAGGGGTTAACCACTGCACTCTAATTGTTCAGTGGCTACTTTCCTCTTGGTAAGGACAGAAGAGATTTTTTTTTTTGCTAAGGTAAAAAGCTTTTCTAGGAAAAGGACACTACGAAATCAAACCATTATTTCTAGTCTTGGGTAGTGCCCTAGCCTCTGTGTCATGGTCTTCCACTGTCTTAGGTTAAAGTTCACTTGCTTGAGGGTAAACTCAGGTATCTGCTTAATCTTTGTCTTTATTTACTTTCCTCACTGGACGATTTTTCCTTGAAATAAATGAAAATGATAAGTTCCACCAACTCAGTTTACATTACTTTAAGTTCATCCGCACTTCAGATGACCAGCTTTCATCTTTTATGCACACACATTACACACACACACACACACACACACACACACACTCATGTATATATATATATATATATATATATATATATATATATATATATATATTGTGTATCACCATACGTAAAGCTGTACTGGTCAGGGCCACCTATACTGGGTGGGTTTGCTGTGAGCGCTTAGACTAAAGTCTCCCACCATCACCAATCCGCAGTGGCTAGCGTTGTGATGATAAGGGTCAACTCACAGACATGAATAAGGACATGTCTGATGCCTTTGTCCTGCGGTGAACTAGAAACGACTTCATTTGTTGTTCTATATATATATATATATATATAATATATATATATATATATATATATATTGTATATATATATATATATATATATATATATATATATATATATATATATATATATATATATATATATATACTGTATATAAATAAACGTAAATATATAACTTCATATCAATACAATTAGAAGATGTATAATATAATGTAATAATTCATGTGGAAATAGTGCATTTTACACAGAAAGATAAAAATACCATGTAACAAGAGAGATCTCTACAGAAAATTAAAATGTCACCGCTCAATCTAGCAAGCGGAAAAAGGAAACATTATCAGCGAGATTAGCCGATCGTAATTTATCCCGTTACAACGAGTCGCCTCGAGTCCCTCTGAGCCTGCTGCATGCGACTGAGAAGGGAAACAAGCCACGCTATTGATCTAAATCTCGGCCGTTAGAAATGCGAAGATTTCTAAATGGGTGACTTTCCCTTCTTGAGTTTTCCCTCTTTATCGAAGAACCCTGGGGTGGTTTAGTTTGGTTTTAATTAGAGAGTAATTGTGTATTTTGTTTTAATAAACCAGAGAAATTTGCGAAAGCGTCCATACGTTAGTATCATGATAGTTGATTCTATCCTTTATTAAAAGACAGGCCACCCCTGTTCGTATTTGCTGTTGAACGACATCGAGAGAGAGAGAGAGAGAGAGAGAGAGAGAGAGAGAGACTGCGCAAGCTCGTGAGGGCTTAAGGACTGGCTGGCAGACGTGACTGAACTCACACACAGGCATGATCTTGCATTGGAGAAGTCATTCTCTGTAACGACATGGCGACGTCAACACACAACGGTTTTTCTTGGTTGCTTCGTTTCACGTAATCTCTCGATTATTATTATCATTATTATTATTATTATTATTATTATTATTATCATCTAAGCTACAACCCTAGCTGGAAGAGCAGGATGCTACCCAAAGGCCCCAACAGAGAAAATAGCCCATGGAAGAAAGGATATAAGGAAGTAAATAAATTTCATACGAAGTAATGAACAATTCAAATAAAATATTTTATGAAAAATGACAGCATTATAGATCTTTCATATATAACCTATAAAAAAAGACTAGTGTCAGTCTGTTCAACATAATCCATTTGCTGCAAGTTTGAACTTTTGAAGTTCTACAAATTCCCCAACTTGGTCACAGCTGGAATAAAGCTTCTAGAATACTGTGTAGTATTGAGCCTCTTAATGGAGAAGGCATGACTATTAGAATTACCTACATACCGAGTATTACTGTAGGTACCGTACTGTCCGAGAAGATCTGATAATTTCACTCATTTGACAAGAGGGTTATTTAAGACTTTCAATCCTGTCAATTTAAAGGATTAGAATTTTAAAGGCTAATCATGAATGGCAGAGGCAAAGGACAGTGACATTGCTCTATCAAGCAGGACAATGCCCTAGAGACTGACCATATATACATATGATCAGCGCCCAAGTCCCCTCTCCATCCAAGCTAGGACCAAGGAGGGCCAGACAATGGCTACTGATGACTCAGATACACCTATAGGCTCCCCCAATCATTAGCTCACAAAGATGGTAAACTTGCAGCGACCAAAGGAACTAATAAGTTTGAGCGGGACTCGAACCCCAGTCTGGCGTTCACCTGTCCGGGACGTTACCGCATCGGCCACCACAGCCATCTTGAAGAATGATATTCCCACTTTAAATGATTTTATAATATGGGTATTTCCACATACCAACAGCTTATTGTGGAGAACATTTAAACTGCAGAAACAATCAAATATTTTTATTGTACTCTTATCTAGTCTTGGTGCAACTGCAATCAGTTTTCTAGTTAAAATAAAGTACAACATCCGTTCTGTTTTGAATGAAAATAACCGTTCATAGGCATTAGAATAATTTTCATTATTCTACTGTCTTAGGGTAGAGTTCTCTTGCTTGAGGGTACACTATTCTATTCTATTTCTCCTCTTCTTTTTTTTAAGTTTTCATATTTTATATAAGAAAGATTTATTTTAATGTTGTTACTGTCCCTAAACTATTCTTAATTGTTCATAACTTCTCTTGTAATTTATTTATTTCCTTATTTCTTTTCCTCACTGAGCTATTTTTCCCTGTTGGTGCCCTTGGCCTTGTAGCTTCCTGCTTTTTCAACTACGATTGTATCTTAGCTTATAATAATAATAATAATAATAATTATCATTATTATTATTATTCTGCTCACATAAAATATGATTCGAACAACAATCTCCTTCGTTTTTATCACATAAAGACTTCGTTTTATACAACATTCAACCTGTTATTATAAAAACAACATGCTCCGCCCACAAGCATCGTGATTGGCCGCCCCTCGAACGGACGCTCCTCTCTTCTGGTAAGCGGTATATGGATGTGCTGCACACGCCATTTGAGTAGGTTACTATTATAGTATTAGCAACAAACAGCAAATGCAGCCGTTTCTAGTCCGCTGCAGGACAAATGCTTCAGGTTTGGCCATTTCACCATCACGCTGGCCATTGCGGATTGGTGATGGTGGGAGACCTGTCTGACTGCTCACAGCAAACTAATCTAGTATGGTTGGCCCTCAGTAGCGCAGCTTTCCACTGCAAGACAAAGGCCTCAGACATGACCTTATTCATGTCTTGGCTTTGTTCAATTCATCACCACGCTGGACACTACTAATTTATGATGGCAGGAAACATTTGTCTGCCTGCTCACAGCGAACCAACCTAGTATGGATGGCCCTGAGTAGTACAGCTTTCTACTGCAGGATAAAGGTCTCAGACATAACCTTATTCATGCCTGAGGTTTGGCCGTTTCATCACCACGCTGGCCACTACGGATTGGTGAGGGTGGGAGACTTGTCTGACCCCCTCAAAGCACACCAACCTAGAATGGATGGCCCTGAATAGTGCAGCTTTCTACTGCAGGACAAAAGCCTCAGACATGTCCTTATTCGTCCATTGGGTTTGCCCATTTCATCACCACGCTAACCACTACGGATTGGTGAGGGTGGGAGACGTTTGTCTGACCACTCACAGCAAACCAATCTAGTATGGGTGGCCCAGACTAAAGCAGAATGATACCCTGTAGGTCCTCATAAGCCCTTCTATAAATTGGCCAATAAACCAATAATAAGTAAAGTCGGACACAGGAAATGCTGGCACAGGATCCAGCCCCAAGCCCACCACCTCTGTAATCTCCCCTCACACTAGCAGTTTCCTGTCTCTGATCAGAAGAATAATTTGTTACTCTGCTGTTTAAGCGCATTATATTTATATTCACAGAGAGAGAGAGAGAGAGAGAGAGAGAGAGAGAGAGAGAGAGAGAGAGAGACGCCTTCTGAGTAGGTGTATGAAGTGTCTCTTAACATGAGAGCCTTGTCCAAGTTTCATCAGTTAAAGTGAATGTGGCTGAGCGTTATAATGTTTTTATATTCGCAAACATCAAGTGTTAAGATAAACACCTTTGTAGATAGAGGAGCAGACGCACCCACGCACACACACATATATATACATATATATATATATATATATATATATATATATATATATATATATATATATATATATATATACATATACGTATATATATATATATATATATATATATATATATATATATATATATATATATAATGTAATATCCCTTTCTGTGTGGGGGTACCTTAACGAGGTGGAAGCAATAATAGTCAGGGCCACCCATACTATAGTTGGCTTGCTTCGAGTGATCAGAAGAAAAGTCTCCCACCATGCATGACCAATCCGGAGTTGGCCAGCGTGGTGACGAAAACTGGCTAAACCGTAAACAAGAATCAGGAAATGTTTGAGGCCTTTCTCCTACAGCTGATATATATATATATATATATATATATATATATATATATATATATATATATGTATATATATATATATATATATATATATATATATATATATATATATATATATACTGTATATATATACATACATATATATATATATATATATGGAATCGATGTAATTTGGTCAAAATATGCTTTCTTCAATTCTATTCGTTTCTTAAGGCTATCATTAAAAATATTGCGATGTAATGTTAGTTTTGAAGAAATCTTGGATCTTCACTGGAGAGAGAGAGAGAGAGAGAGAGAGAGAGAGAGAGAGAGAGAGAGAGAGAGAGAGAGAGCTTCCATTTGGTTTATTGCAGTATACGAAATAACCTGACTAACATGAAGGCAATTAAGTGTTTTTGCATATGCAAATAGTATGTCAAGTGATATGCTTTAACAAAATATCCAAAAAACAAAAATTCTTAAGTAACAAAATGCTTAAAGAAACTATCTAAAAGACAAATATACTTAAAAAGTGAAAAATGCCTAAAGAAAATATCTAAAAGACAAAAATACTAAAACAAAGTAAAAAATGCCTAAAGAAAATATCTACAAGACAAATATATTTAAAAAGTGAAAAATGCCTAAAGAAAATATCTAAAAGATAAATATACCTGAAAAGTAAAAAATACACAAAGAAAATATCAAAACGATAAAATACTCGAAATGTAAAAAATGCCTAAAGAAAATATCTAGAAGACAAATATACTTTAAAAGTAAAAAGTACCTAAAGAAAATATTCAAAAAACAAAAATACTTAAAAGGTAAAAAATGTCTAAAGAAAATTTCTAAGAGACATGGATACTTGAAAAGTAAACAATTCCTAAAGAGATATCCAAAAGATAAAAATACTTAGAAAATAAAAAAAAATGCCTAGAGAAAATATCTAAAAGACAAAAATACTTAAAATGTGAAAATTGCCTACAGAAAATATCTAAAAGACAAAAATGCTTAAAAAGTAAAACATGTCTAAAGCAAATATCTAAAAGACAAAAATATCTAAAAGGTAAAAATGCCTAATGAAAATATCTAAAAGACAAAAATACTTAAAAGTAAACAATCCCAATGAAAATATCTTCAAGACAAAATTACTCTAAAAGTAAAAAATGCCTAAAGAAAATATCTAAAAGACAACTATAATAAAAAATTTAAAAAAAATGCCTAAAGAAAACATCTTCAAGACAAAATTACTTAAAAAGTAAAAAATGCCTTATGAAAATATCTAAAAGACAAAAATGTTTAAAAGTAAAACAATTCCAAAAGAAAATTAAAAGACAAAAATACTTGAACAGTGAAAAATACCTAGAGAAAATATCTAAAAGACAAAAATACTTAAACAGTGAAAAATACCAAAAGAAAATATCTAGAAGACAAAAATGCTTAAAAAGTAAAAATCCTCTACAAAAATTATCTAAAAGCCAAAAATACTTTAGAAGTAAAAAATACCTAAAGAAAATATCTAAAAGAAAAAACTTAAAATGCAAAAAATACCTAAAGAAAATATCTAAAAGACCAAATACTTGAAACGTAAAAAATGCCTAAAATATTTGAAAGACAAAAATACGTAACAAGTAAAAAAAGTTTCAAGAAAATATCTAAAAGACCAAAATACTTAAAAGATAAAAAAATGCCTAAAGAAAATATCTAAAAGACAAAAATACTTAAAAAGTAAAAAAAATACCTAATGAAAATATATAAAAGACAAATACTTAAAAAGTGAAAAATGCCTAAAGAAAATATACAAAAGAATACTTAAGAAATAAAAATGCCTAAAGAAAATATCTAAAAAACAAAAATGCTTAAAAAGTAAAAAATACCTAAAGAAAATATTTAAGACAAAAATACTTATAAGGAAAAAACACCTAAAGAAAATAACGAAAAGCCGAAAATACTTAAAAGTAAAACATGCCTAAAGAAAATATCTAAAACAAAAATGTCTAATGGATATTTTACAACATTTATTAGAAGAAAGTATATAAAAGTTCTAACATTTTACAGCATTTATTAAAAAAATA
The DNA here is from genome assembly GCF_036898095.1 of Palaemon carinicauda. Taxonomy (NCBI): domain Eukaryota; kingdom Metazoa; phylum Arthropoda; class Malacostraca; order Decapoda; family Palaemonidae; genus Palaemon; species Palaemon carinicauda. The sequence goes on along the minus strand of NC_090737.1, from coordinate 39,467,897 downwards.
TATGTACAGTCGGACACAGGAATCCCCGGTACACTTTGTTCTGAAGAAGTGCACCTCTCTTTAGCCCTGTCCACCACCTCCGCCATCTCTCCCTTCCCTATCTGTTTGGTCAATCTCCGTACAGTAAGGGTGTGACAGGGTGCAATATCTCAGAGCGAGGTGTGCTTGGTATTTATGTGTCCATCTGTACATATGCGATATAATGGTTAACATGCAATGTGCTAATTCAAATAATTACTTTAATTGTTCATTGGTTATCTTGTAGTTTATTTATTTCCTTTCCTCATTGGAATATTTTTTCCAGTTGGCGCCCTTGGGCTTATAGCAACATGCTTTTCCAACTAGGATTGTAGCTTAGCTAATAATAATGAGAAAAGCACTCTGAGAACGCAAACCTCCGCTACGGCAGTTTATTTCTCGAAACCAGCTTGCCTTTCCCAGTCAATTTAGACCGTAAGCATATTTGAAGACTGACAACCATGTGCGAACTTTGGATTAAGGTTAGGGGTAATTCGGTAACATCTGATATAGAAATTTCAAAATCGAACCACTTCTACATCTCAACATAACATATAGCCTCTGAAAGTTTCACTACTCTAAGCGTAAAATTGTGGCTAGGAAGTTATTCACAGACAAAAGGGGGAGAAAACATAACCTCCTCCCATTTTCGTTGTCGGGGGGTAATAACAATAGTTTGGTCAGCAACTTATCCACACTCCTTGAGTATAGCCATATGGCACAAAAGCCACCCTTCCTCCCTGTCTCTCTAAATGTCAAACGGGCTACCATATTCGGAAGTCACTTCCTATGACCTTCCTAATAAAATCAATAAACCACAAAAACACTTATGGTCCCATACACACACCTGATTATCCATGGCACGTTCTTCAACTGCCATCAACAAGTGCGTAGCCTCATTGGATTAAAGAGAGAGAGAGAGAGAGAGAGAGAGAGAGAGAGAGAGAGAAATAAATTAATTTGCACTTAAAGGTTAAAAGGTAGTTCCTGAACGGCAGAGGCAAGGGACAGTAACATGGCTCCATTGAGCAGGGCAATGCCCTAGAGACTGGCCATATATACATATGATTACCGCCCAAGCTCCCTCTACACCCACGCTAGGACCAAGGAGAGCCAAGCAATGGCTGCTGATAACTCAGCAGATAGACCTATAGGTTCCCCCCATCCTTCGCTCACAAGGATGGTGAGGTTGCAGCAACTAAAGAAACTATCAATTTTGAGCTTAACTGGAATCCCCAGTCAGGGACGATACCACATCAGCCAGCAAAACTTATTATTAATGTACTACCAAGTTACCTAACCAGTTCACACTCCAATCAATACGTGTATAGAATTCGCAATAAACAGAGAGAGAGAGAGAGAGAGAGAGAGAGAGAGAGAGAGAGAGAGTGTGAGAGAGAGAGAGAATATCAATTTGAACTTGATTTTTCAGTAATGCAATACTAAGTACCTAACCAGCTCACCCTTCAATCAATACGTGTATTGAATTTGCAATGGGGAGAGAGAGAGAGAGAGAGAGAGAGAGAGAGAGAGAGAGAGAGAGAGAGAGAGAGAGAGAGAGAGAGTAAATTCCACTTAATTTTTAGCAATGTACTACAAGTACCTAACCGGTTCATACTCCAATCAATATGTTTCTTTTCCTGTGACAAAAAAAAATGCTTTTTTCTTTTTTTTTTAGTTTCACAATGTTACCAAAAAGGAAAGACGATCTTAACTGATAAGTCATTACACCATGTATAATAATGACCTCCAATTATAAAGGAAATTTAACACATGGTGAATTTCGTCTTGTCTGTACTGAAAGGTTTCTCATTTTGCTCGTTTTCAGTTTGAACTGTGGTACAGTCACTCATATAAGTTGGTGGATGTCCGGATGTTTGTGAGAGATTTTTCCACTTCGGCCCTTTCTGGACGGCAGGTGTCTGCAAGGCGTAAGAAAACGCTCAAATAGTCAACTGATGAATATTTGACCAGTTTCGTGCTCCCAGACACCTGTCGTCCAGAAAGGGGTAAAGTGGTAATCTCTTTCAAACAACCGGGCATCCACCAACTTATATGAGTAATTGTACAGTTGGCTTCATTCATTCCGGTACACTTCAGTGGAAGCTCATGAGTAGTCCAGGATTTTTAAGGCCAAAACATCACGAAATTGGACGTAATTGGTACAGATTTATTTTTTTTTTATAGAATGATGTGTCTAACATTCTAGAAAAAAAAAGTCTCAGTATGGGAAAATCCTGGAACTTGAGCAAAGCTAGTATTTTCTCTAGCCACTGCCCAGTATGCTTACAACTACTGACTATATCTTTGGTTGCCTATTATATACATTATTAGTGGTGCCAAAGCAGCTTTTTTCCTTTGTAGTGACACACTATATGCAAAATGTATTGTACATACTCTTTCCCACATAGAATGTCTAGATTTTAATTTATTTCCGAGATTACAATAAAAAATATAGGTATTGAAAGAAAAATCTGTAGGGCTTGTATATACAAAATGCTGTCTTAAAGTTCGAAAAAACATAAATTTCTACCTTTTATAAAAAAAAATAATCAATGCTTTCAATACTTCTAAACTGATATTAACAAAATTAAATGTATTTTGATAAATTCCATTAAGATGAAAAATATAAGTTAATACTTATCAAACACATCCTAACATTTTACAGTACAATTCCACACCTTGTACAAATATCTGTGCTTTGATGAAGTAAAACGTACAGTAGTTTTAAATGACTTTACTAGAAATAAACTAGATACTAAAAACTTTTGACCATCAAAAGATACATCATAACAATTGGTGATCCAAACATAAGAAGATCACTCATTAATCTATTAATGATTTACATTGCTTCTCAGTATGCTAGTCACAAATTTACATTTCATATTATGTTGGTACTGTAAATAACATTTACAGCAAAGGTTACTGAAAGATGTTTTATGTTTATCAAAAATACAGAAACTATTACAATGTAAGAACAAGAAAATTCTTTCATCCACACAGATCAGAATTAAAAATAAAAATTAGAATGACAGTATGACTGACATCTGTGACTTTTCCTTTTACACAGTACATTCATCACTGTCATCTCTATCATCATCTTCCCAAATGTCATATAAGGAGTTGGAGCATCCTGACCCACGACACTGGCCACATGCATGGGAACATTCAAAGTTATTTTTATGGTAACAACATTTATTTGACCCACAATCTGTCATACAGTTACATCTGATTATAGACAACAGTGATGCTGGGGCAGGTTGTATATCTGTCATTACTAGAAGAAAGCTCCCATGCTTCTATAATTTTCTGCTTCTCATCCCCTGATCTATTACTGCGAAACTCCAATATGATATTCTCCGCTATGCGTCTCATTGTTGCTACGTTTTCCTCCCTGTTAATAGTTGTTATAATAATATTGTCTCCAAAATGCTCTCTCATTTTCCTTTTCATGTGTTTGTGACTGTATGGGCCTACTCCACATCCCTCAAGGAATTCAGACATTTTGACAATCAAATCATCAAGTGTGGTCTGCTCATTATCATTCTCCAACGAGATAGTGGGTGACTTTTAAGAATGCTTCTGTCTGCTCTTCCAGTGATGGACTACCACTGCACTTAGATTTTGAAGGACGTTCTACTTTCTGCTTCTTCTTTGCTGTATCTGCTGGAGAAGCATACTTCTGAGGAACAGCCTTCCCCTGACGAAATGCTACACTGCATTGCTGAGGGTAAATGGCATCAGCAGCTGGAAGGTCATGCACATGCAACAGTCTAGCACACGCACGTCTAGCCCAACCATCATCAGTAAGATGGCATTCTTTTTAAAGAGTTTGTTAGGCACCTTTAGTCACACGAGTGACCTTCAGTCCCTCTCTTCTTTACTTAGTCAGAAATGTAAGTTCCACAAAAAAAGACAGTCCGTCTTGAAGTTTAAAGGCTGTTCTGATGACCTGCATTCAAAACCAACAGTGATGCTTGTATCAGAGGTGTTTCTCTTTGACTTTGCTATATTTATAGGATGACAGTATAAGCGCTGACCATTTTGATGCACTGTTTGGCCTTGCTTTATACTGATGTCATCGTTCATCTGTTGGCTACATAGGTAGATGGCTTTAGCTCTGCTTTCTCGAAGGAGTATTGTTAGCTCCCCATTGTCGAGCTGTTTACAACACAATGCGCATCTATCATCCATCATCATCTTCAGATCCTGTAAAAATTAAAATAGTTTTGATTATAATACTATGCATTGGGAAGTACATAAGAGAAAGCATACTGCTAGGTGCATAACATAAACCATAAGACGTCTGGCAGCTGTATATAGGTAACACTGTGTTCAGCAAAAGGGAAACTGTTGGCAACGCTGTCTGTAAAAGAAAGTCGCCGAACTTGTAAACGTGATCAAAAGCATTTACATAGATCTTACGAAATGCTGGTACGCAAATAACGATATTCTCCTACACACCACTTTGTAAAATGGATGAAAATGCTTTTGATAATGTGTTTACAAGCTCAGCTACTTGTTTTTAAAGTAGAATTACCTACAGTTTATCCCTTTGCTAAACACAGTTACCTGCTGCATTGTACAGCTGTCAGACGTTGTTGTTGTTGCAGATTGCCTGGCGCTTACGGCCAGGCACGGACTCTTGCACACTTGCAGCCTTTAGTAATGAAGTCAACCGTACAATGAATGACCATACAAACATCTATATGAATTATTATTATTATTATTATTATTATTATTATTATTATTACTAGCTAAGCTACAACCCTAGTAGGAAAAGCAGGATGCTATAAGCCCAAGGGCTCCAACAGGGAAAAATAGCCCAGTCAGGAGAGAAAATAAGGAAATAAATAAACTATATGAGAAGCAATGAACAAATAAAATAAGATATTTTAAGAACAGTGACACTATTAAATAGACCTTTAATATGTAAACTATAAAAAGAGACATGTCAGCCTGTTCAACGTAAAAACATTTGCTGCAACTTTGAACTTTTGAAGTTCTGCCGATTCAACTGCCAGATTAGGAAGATCATTCCACAACTTGGTCACAGCTGGAATAAAACTTCTAGAGTACTGTGCAGTACTGAGCCGCATGGTGGAGAAGCCCTTACTATTAGGATTAACCCAATTAAATTGTTGAAAAGAGTCTAAAGAAGGAGAGTAAAATCGAGGTTGATAATAGGAGTTAAAAAATAATAGACTAGAGGGGCACTCAGTAGAGCGCAGACCTTCGCCGCGGCAGCTTATCTCTTGACCTTGACCTTTGACCTTAGCATGTGTTAATCAGCGTGGATTTTCACACACTCAAATATGAACCAAGTTTGAAGTCTCTGTGACAACGATGTCCAAACCTATGGCTGATTAAGTGAATTGGACATTTGCTTGACCTTTGACCTTGACCTTCCAAAATCTAATTATTTCCAGCTTTTTACATAATAGTTGATCCCTGCAAGTTTCATTATACTATGATCAAAAGTGTGGCCAGGAAGGTCTTCACAAACAAACACACACATACACAAACAGGGGCGAAAACATAACCTCCTTCCAACTTCGTTGGCGGAGGTAATTATGGCCTTCAAAGAAAAATACGGAGATGGTTGCCAAGATAAAGGCAATTAGATAGGCTATTCTTGGAACGGGAAGGGGGACAGGGTAAACAAATCCAAGAGAGAAATGATAGTCTCGAATCAACATCACCATCATAATCTTCTACGTCTATTGACGAAAAGGGCCTCGGTAGATTTCGCTTATCCAAATACAGTTGTGAGTTATCTTTTACCGAATGCGATAACTATACAGTATAGCTGTGGAATGATCTTCCTAATGGTGTAGTTGAATCCGTGGAACTTCAAAAGTTCAAACTTGAAGAGAATGTTTTATATTGAACAGGCTGATTTAAGTCTTGCTTGAGGGTATACTCGGGCACATTATTCTATCTTGTTTCTCTTTCTCTTGTTTTGTTAAATTTTTATAGTTTATATAGGAAATATTTTTTTAGAAGATGTTACTGTTTTTAAAATATTTTATTTTTCCTTGTTTCTTTTCCTCACTTGGCTATTTTACCCGTTGGAGCCCCTGGGCTTATAGCATCCTGGTTTTCCAACTAAGGTTGTAGCCTAGCAAGTAATAATAATAATAATAATATAAATGAAAGATATATTTTAATTTTGTTAGCGTTCTTAGAATATTTTATTTTAATTGATCATTATTTCTCTTGTAGTTTATTTATTTCCTAATTTCCTTTCCTTAACTATACAGTATAGCTGTGGAATGATCTTCCTAATTGGGTAGTTGGATCTATGAAACTTCTAAAAGTTCAAACTTGCAGCGAATATTTTTTTTTTTTTCAACAGTCTGATTGAAGTCTTTTTATAGTTTATATATGAAAGATATATTCTACTTTTGTTACTGTCCTTAAAATATTTTATTTCAATTGTTCATTATTTCTTTTGTAGTTTATTTATTTCTTTTCATCAATGGGGATTTTTTTCCCTGTTGGAGACACTGGCTTATAGCATCCTAGTTTTCCAACTAGGGTTGTAGTTTAAGTATTTATAATAATAAAACGTAAACAAATGCAAGCCTCAATAGGCAAATCATTCCTATCTCAAATCAACAAATTTCAGATACACAAAAAATTCCGTTGGCATCCATTGCATGTGTTCCTATCCAGGCGAACGAACGAACGAACACATCCGTTTTCGTAACGCATTCAAATAATGGATGGAAATTACTGGAGTGATTGATGTAACCTTTAAACAGGAATGAATTGTTCAGTGGTATTTCATTAGTCATTTTTACGTTTCGCCTTTAGTTTAATCTTTCCTTAATTGCTCAGAGAAATTTTACGGATTTACATTGAATTAAGAGGGTTTGATTTAACTCTCTGATGTACTATTTGTTACGTGGTGTTAGATATACTGTATACCTCCTTTTACTTTCTCGGATTCTTGATATTTTGCAGTGTACTAATAACGGCTGATGATGATATACTGTATACAGTACTGTATATATATATATATATATATATATATATATATATATATCATCAGCCGTGACTAATCCACTGCAGGACAAAGGCCTCGGACATGTCCTTCCACAATCCACTGCAGGACAAGGGCCTCACACATGTCCTTCCACTTGCATCTGTTTATGGTCTTTTTTTGCCAGTCTATCCCTGCAAGTTTTCTTGGTTCGTTCATCCATCCTGTTCTGCTCCTTGTCCTTCTTCATTTGCAATCTCTAGGGACCCTGTTATTCTTGATGTCCATCTCTTGTCTTTCACTCTCTATAGATATCCTGCCCATGTCCATTTCGTTTTCTCACATGTTAGAATATCCTATACTTTAGTTTGCCGTCGTATCCATGTTGCTCGTTTTGTCAATTAGTATGGGTTTCTCTCTCTCTCTCTCTCTCTCTCTCTCTCTCTCTCTCTCTCTCTCTCTCTGTATATATATATATATACAATATATATACATATCCATATTATATATACATATATACACAGTATATATATATGTATATACATACATATATATATGTGTATATACATACACTCATATATATATATATATATATATATATATAGACACACACACACACACACACATATATATATATATATATATACACACACAAGGCTCTAATTGTGAACCAACCCTGTTGGCAGCTCCCCAACCTCTCCCAATATTATTTACCTGTTAACAAAAAAGAAAAAAAATATATTATTTACCTATCAACAAAAAACATCTAATGCACAGACAAAGGTCGAAGGTTGAAACATTCACGCTGTCACAAAGAGGAATAAATCCTTGAAATTCTAAAAGCAATTTTCTAGAACAAAGATCTGATAATCTCACGATGACGTCACAAAATGGTTGTATTTTATCGGTTGCGTTTCCTTAAGAGATATCGTCAACTGTAGGGATTCCCGTCCTTTTTGTTCTTCGGTACCCCTTGACATTTTATATACAGTACGTACTATTAATATTGAGGATAAAATGAGGAAAAAATAAATTGATATTGTAATATTTTATTAGTAGATTTCATTACAGATATTCTCATGTACTGCGCAGTACTGGCAATTTTCTCAGATACAACGTAAACCCCCCCCCCCCCCCCCGGAAGTAAAAATGTGGCTTACTAACTGGATTCGGTAACCCTTTGGATTTCTTATAGATTATATGTACCCCATAAAATTGGGGATAAAAATGAGAAAAGGGGAAATTGATATTGCAATATTTCATTATCCAATATCACTGCAGATTACTTTCATGTACTGTGCAGTACTGGCTATTGAAATTCAATAGCCAGTACTGCACAGTACATAAAGGTAATCTGCAATGATATTGAATAATGAAATATTGCAATGTCAATTTCCCCATTTCTCATTTGTATCCTCAATTTGGGTCTGATAGAATAGCCGCTATTCTATCTGACCCAACGTACAGTACACCCCTCCCTGAAGAGTAAAAATTTACCACTGAATTCGATACCACCTTTAACATTTTTATATACAGTACTCCTAAATTTGAGGATAGAAATGATAAAAAAATGAAATCAATATTGTAATATAGTTTTATTATTCAATATACTGCAGAATACCTTATGTATCGCCCCGTGCTGGTTGACCCTTTCTGAGTGGGGATACATTAACGTCATGAAAGGGTTTATGTATTGCTCTGATCAGCAAAGCTGTACTAGCCTGGGCCATCCATACTAGGATGGTTTCCTGCAATCGATCAGACAGAAATCGACAACTATCTCCAATCCGCAGTGGCCGGCGTGATGAAAATGGCCGAACCCCAGACATAACTAAAGACATGTCTCAGGCATTTGTCTGGCAGTTGACTAGAAACAGCTGATTTTGTCGTTACTGTTGTTGAAAAAAATTGCCATAAAAAATAAATATCTCCTAGTCATTTTGACGAGGTGTTCTGGCACGCTAAATAAACTTCAAGGCAGACTGGTGTATCTGGTACAGTGGTAGCCTTTCTGAGTCTTTCCCTTCCTGTGTTTAGGCGTTAAAATGAACTGTCTCCACTTTCTTCTGTCCTGCACTACTTTTATTAGGTGAAAGTAGCTTTATAAATGAAAAAAAACATCCTTTTGAATTACATCAAAGAGTTGTGGTGGCTTATTGGAAACATCCCTGCTTGGTGCTCTGTTGGACTGGGGTTCGAGTCCCGCCCAAAACTCGATAGTTTCTTGTAGTGCCTTTAAGGTCACCATCCTTGTGAACTAAGGATGTGAGATTTGGGGGAGCCTGTAGAGCAACATACTGAGTCATCAGTAACCATTGGCGGGCACTCCCTGGTCCTAGCATGGGTAGAGAGGGGGCTTGGGCGCTGATCCTATGTATATATGGTCAGTCTCTCTGGCATTGTCACTATCATTTGTCTCTGCCATTCAGGAGCGGCTTTTAAACCTTTAAACAGGGCAGTAAAATTTTTGCATAAAATACAAAATCCTCTGCTCAAGACCATGATTCATACTGGTAAAATGCAGCTTTAAACTATAAAGATAAAAAAGAAGAATATTTATCTTCACAATCAGACAGATGAATCGGTGGAACTTCAAACGTTCATACTTGCAGTGAATGTTTTTATGTTGAACAAACTGACAAGAGTCTGTCTCCAGTTTATATATGACAGATCTATCCTAATGCTGCTATTGATCTTAAGATATATCGTATTCTTTATTCATTACTTCTCATATTCAGTTTATTTCCTTCCCTTGGGCTTATGGCATCCTGGTTTTTCAACTAGGACTGTAGCTTAACTAGTATTAATAATAATAATAATAATAATAATAATAATAATAATAATAATAATAATAATAATAATAATAATATCCTCAGAATCAGTTCTACAGAACAATGATCTTGCAAAAAAAAAAAAAAAAAAAAAAAAAAAAAAAAAAAAAAAAACACACAAGAATTATAACCGTATCCAAAATGTACATAAGAAAAATCGTACAAAAAGTAATTGAATCTGGAATATCATCTAGCCTAAGGTATTTTGTTCTGTTATAAAATATAGCCCGGAATAGACCTGCACAAGGTGTGCTTGCAACTTAGTCGTCTGTGCAATATCGAATGGTGGATCATTTTATTGTTCCTCTCCCTATTGGAAACCTCCCTGCCCTGGGATCTGTTGGATGAAAGTTCGAGACCCGCTCATTACAATTGAAATAGATCTTGAGAATGCCTTTCTAAACATGAGTTAAATCTTCACTGGACCTCAATTAAATCACGCCATATGGCTCTTTCCTGTGCCATCTCTCTAAGCTCAACCCAATTCTCAGATCCAACCTCCCTCTGCATTGTCATCAGCCATGTTTCTCTTGGTCTACCACGTCCTCTCCTGCTCAGCGGCTTTCATTCAGGTACATCCTGGACTAACTCATTCTCCCTTCGTAACACATGCCCATTCATCTCCATCTTGATAATCTAACCATATCGCAAATTTCCGCATTTGTTGCCGATTACTTAACGAAAAAAGAAGCCTTTTGTTTAATTGCATGGGAAAAACAAAACACTAAAACATTAACGTTGGGATTATTGTCCAAGCACAGCAACTGAGCGAACAAAACAGCTGGGCCGAATAATAGGATGAACACTTGTGTTATCAGCAAACCATATGTGTGGAACAACAGATTTCTTCCACAAAAACACTTCCACATTTTCGAGGAGAAAGTGCGTCTTGAAGAAACCAACTTTAAACTTAAGAAATCTTTATACTCAATAAGGGACAAGCAGGCTAATCCCCCAGCAAGACTATAGCGTCAGTCTGTAGTATACGGTACTATGCGTCGCAGAACACCCAGTTCCCCATCCATCCATTCAGGGATCCCTATTATTATTATTATTATTATTATTATTATTATCAATAGCTAAACTACAACCCTGGTTGAAAAAAGGGCCCCAAAAGGAAAAATAACCCAGTGAGGAAAGGAAATAAAGAAACAATATTGTGCCTGAGTATACCCTCAAGCAAGAGAACTCTAACACAAGACAGTGGAAGACCATGGCGGAGAAAACTATTTCTAAAGAACATAATACTTAGAACTCTATTAATAAAATCAAACGATCTCCGATGATAAAATCAGAATTCAATAATTGCCTTGGCACTAAACACGTTAAGTATAAACAAGTGTTTCTCTGAAGAGCTCTGATGAAGGTACCACACGAAAAGAGAGAAACAAAAAAAGCAACAACATCAGAACTGTATGTGATGGAAACTTAATCAAAGATATAATGCCTTGTTAGAGAAGTGCATTTTGGTAGTTAACACATTAACAAGATGAGGAAACTCCGTTGGAAAGAAAAAATTATATCACGAAATATTTTTAACTGAACTATCTTAAGGGCTGTTTTCCTGTCCTATCACGCAGAGGAGCCTTACGCCTTACAAGACATACAAGATCAGTTTATTGTAAACATTCTTAAGTATTTTGCACATCACATAGCATCTTCTGCTGTTAATGTGCTTTTTTTCCATTTCGATGGGGGTAAACACGGTTGCCTTCTTTTTGAAGGACTATGGTTTGTCTTTGTCTTTGGGGTAGACTGTAGTCCCGATCTTCTGCCCTGCCTGACATCGCATAGACCCCAGTAGCGTATGTTAATGGGTGTTTATTGTCAAATCTACGTTATCAAAGCATCTAGAGAACAAGAAAGTCTTCATTTACTTCTTGAAAGTCTTAACGTCAGCAGTCTTTCGGATGTTTAGTAATACCATGCGATATATGATCCCTAATCATGAGTTTGATGAAAGGAAACTAGATGGTCAGTAACTGCTTAAGGTCTAAAATGCAATACAGTACCAGAAAGCTAAACAACAATAATCACAATTCATCATCGTCATCATCTCCTATGCTCATTGACGCAAAGGGCCTCAGAGGATTCTTTGGCTAGATTCATCAAAGGATAACCAGTTCCTTGTGATGCGCAGTGCCTATCCAACTAAGGCAAGTGACCCATGCCGTTCCATACCAATTCCAGTAAGATCATCTGCCAGGCATCAGGAGTGAAAGCCCAAAAAGACATTGTCTATCGCCTTAGACCCAATACATCACCCTGCTGCCAGTGACTTCATCGAAATTTTTATTTTTAGGGGGGTATTTCCTCCACACACAAAGTTCTCGTTACTCCACCAAGTTGCTCATCCGCTTATATAACCGTTGGCGAACATGGATTGCTAAGATATAGTGTCTAGCAAAATTATGGTTTCGATACTAACTACAATAAAAACTCATTCAACGTGCAAACATTACAAACATCTATTAATCCAAAATTTCTGTAAATAATAAAAAATAATTTATTGTCATTTGTTTTCGATTTTATATTAAATACGCTGTTTGCTATTGGAATATTTCGCCATACTCTAATAAAAAATCATGCTCATGTCTAAAGCATTTTACCAAACAATTTAATCTATTTTCCTCACACTATCCCGCTATCATATTACCATAGAGGTACTTTCAAACATTATTTTGAGTGGTTTATGCAAGCTGGCGTCGCAATATGAATATCAACCTAAATATGAAATATATGACGATTAAATTTTAAATTTATTCAAATAACCAAAAATAAACGATGAAAAGTACCTGATATGATTCACGGAAATTGGGCAATTTGGCCCAAAATGGCACCAGAGGTTGAACAGCCTAGGCTGACCTAACTGGACCAGAGGTTGAACAGCCTAGGCTGACCTAACTGGACCAGAGGTTGAACAGCCTAGGCTGACCTAACTGGTTCAGAGGTTGAACAGCCTATGCTAACCTAACTGGACACGAGGTTGAACAGCCTAGGCTGACCTAACTGGTTCAGAGGTTGAACAGGCTGGGCTAACCTAACTGGACCAGAGGTTGAACAGCCTAGGCTAACCTAACTGGACCAAAGATTGAACAGCTTAGGCTGACCTAACTGGACCAGAGGTTGAACAGCCTATGCTAATCTAACTGGACCAGAGGTTGAACAGCCTATGCTATCCTAACTGAAGCAGAGGTTGAACAGCCTATGCTAACCTAACTGGACCAAAGGTTGAACAGATTAGGCTGACCTAACTGGACCAGAGGTTGAAAAGCCTATGCTAATCTAACTGGACCAGAGATTGAACAGCCTATGCTAACCTAACTGGATCTAGAGGTTGAAAAGCCTAGGCTAACCTAACTGGATCAGAGGTTGAACAGCTTAGGCTGACCTAACTGGACCAGGTGTTGAAAAGCCTAGGGTAACCTAACTGGATCAGAGATTGAACAACCTACGCTAACCTAACTGAGCCAAAGGTTGAAAAGCCTAGGCTTAGAACCTAACACTGGACAAGGGGTTGAAACGCCTCACCTAACCTAACTTGATGGAATAAAGGAAAAGGTAAGGAGGTAGAGTAGGGGGTAAAAAAGTTGATGTAAGTTGGTCTAAATGGAGGCTACAAATGTCCTTTACTAATGCCTACAGAGTACTGTATGAGATGAGTTGATGTCACCAAGCCCCTACGAAAGCTGTGACACTCATAAACTTTGCCCATGATTAAACTAAGTGGCTATTCTATTTATTCATTTTGAGAAATTTACTTTTCAAAAACAATAGGTTTCATTAAAATAAATAATGAATCATTTAAAAGAACTTCGCTGAATATAAACCAAATGGATATATCTTGCAGTCACCTTTCAAAGTTAGAAAGAGCTAAGGGAAAATACCTGAATTCAGCTTTACATGTCTGATTCTTCTTTTAACATATGTCTTTTTTTTACTATTTGCTTCAGAACAAATGAAAACGCTAACAACAATCACAATACTGTCGTTAAAAAACAAAAGAAACTATTCAGGGATGATTCATATTTCTCGTGATAAAGAGCTTTGTGTTACACAAGTGACCATGCATATCTAATGACCTCAAGGAAAGCAGGTTCGTGTTACAAGTCACGGAAAGTTTTTACATTCACGTGTAGTTCGTTGATTATCCCTATGTAGACTAAGGGGTATGGTAGCCTATTGAAGCCGTCCATGCCTGGCGATCCGTTAAACGTGGGTTCGAGACCCAATCAAGCTCGATAGTTTGTTGTAGTGTCTGCAACCTCACTATCCTTGTGAACCAGGGATGGGGGTGGGGGGGGGGGGTGGCGTTGGGGAGTCTGTAGCTCTACCTGCTGATTAATCAACAGCCATTGCCTGGCCTTCCCTAGTCCGTGGGTTACTGATACGTATATATTTTCAGTCCCTATGGAATTGTCAAGGTCTCCTACACCTGCCATTCAGACTGGGAGGTTTCAATTGGCTAAATCCTGCTGCAGAGCCATTTGTAAACATTAAGATATTGCACCATAACCAACGTTTGGAAGAGACTCTTCAGCTATGATAGGCAGCACTTCTAGGAGAGCGATACTCCATAGTCTTGGGTAGTGCCGTACCCTCTACACCATGGTCTTTCACTGTCTTGGGTTAGTATTCTCGTGCTTGAGGGTACACTCGGGCACACTATTCTATCTTATTTCTCTTTCTCATATTTTTTTTTGAAGTTTTTATAGTTTACTATGAAAAATTTATTCCAATGTTGTTACTATTAAGACATTTCATTTTAATTGTCCATTACTTCTCTTATACTTTAACTATTTCATTATTTCCATTCTTCACTGGGCTAATTTTCCTGTTGGAGCCCTTGACCTTATAGCATCCTACTTTTCCAACTAAGGTTATGGCTTATCTTGTAGTAATAATAATAATAAGACATTGGATCATAACATAGAGGTTTTGACAATGCTGAACTTATAAAAATACGAACAAAATCGACAAGAAGGCGGGCTACACATCAGTATTCTCGGAGAACTCACCCATGCAGTATTAAAACACAGCTGTAGCCACATCGTCAATACCACAATGAAAACAAATTTAAAGGTTAAAAGGTCGCTCGTGAATGGCAGGAGCGGGAGACAGTGACACTGCCCTATCGAACAGGGCAATGTCCTAGACACTGACCATATATACATGATCAGCGCCCAAGCCCCCTCTCCCTCTAAGCTAGGACCAAGAAGGGCCAGGCAATGGCTGCTGATGACTCAGCAGATAGTCCTATAGGCTTCCCCAAACTCCCCATCCTTAGCTCGCAAGGATGGTGAAGTTGCAGCAATTAAAGAAACTAACGAATTTGAGCGCGACTAGAACCGCAGTCAGGCGTTCACCAGTCAGGGACGTTACCACATCGGCCGCCACAATAAAAACTGATTGAAAAGCTATTTCTTTTTAAATGAAACACTTTCTTTTAGCGCTTTCTTCTGTGCTCCCATTAGTCCAGGAACTTTGGACATTTTTTAATCAAAAGTGGGAATAAATTGATAACAAGCTGATTGTTTCAGAAATGACTTTTAATATAGTTTCAAATAACATAGTAAAAGTCCCACAAAATCCCAAAACAGGAACCTTTCTAAAAATCAATATGTCTGTCAACTTGTATGTTCCTCTTTCGAACAAACAAAAATTTGTATTGGGAGGAAACAACTATTCATGATCATGTTCAATGTGGGTAATATATTCAAATTCGTCCTTTTTAATCATTCATAATTAGCTTATGGAGAATCTATCGATTATTCTTGAACATCAGCTGAAATTATTTGCATCAAAACTCTAATATACAAAAAATAAGAAAAAAAATAAAATATTTCATGAAGAATTGCCTGGTAGTTCACTATTTTAAATGTATATTAAATGCTTGTAGATACATGACTAGATATATGTACATAATGGTAACTTGGCATTATTGTAGAAAAAGCACAAGAATACACGATTTGATAATATACTAGTGTAAAGAAAATTAACGGAAATAATGATATAGTTCATTGCTACACAATGGAAACTAAGTTCCAATGTATTGGAAATAACAAAACATTAACATATTACTGCTCATATGTATGTAATTAAATCTAACTAGTCTAGTTTGCAATCTAAAGTTCAAATTTTGGTATTATGAAGTACCTTGATACCAAGTATCTACATGAAGACTTCTCCAGTATACATTTCTATCCCTTAATACCTTAGTACATACTCCAGTAAACATTTCTACATTATACCTAAATATCTTAGTACATATATCTCAACATGCACCATAATGCATATACACATGAATAAAAGAGGCAATATTTCAGATATTTCACTTAAATGCCATTATAAATATTTACATTGGAGCACATGAAATCATAGCACTGGCCACACATAACAGAGCATTCCAGTCCTGCTCTGCGACAGCCACTTGATCGCCAACATACACTTTTGCAGCCTCACGATATCATTTGAACACATTGTCAGGCACAACTGGTTTATTAGTCTCTATTGGGATGAGTATGGGTCTCAAACTAACTTCCCATCCTTACTCCATGGGATCTAATTTGTTACCAAGCCAGAGCTGTACAGTGAGATATGCTCTGTAACAGTGGAACTTCGAAGCTGCTGCTGGTGGAGGCAGTGATTCTAGTTTAAACACTGATGTGATTGATGCTTTACTGACTGATCGATTGTAGAGTATATACCGCTATTCATCGAGTAATTTTACTCTGGGTGAAGAGCCATATAATGTAAGCAAGAACTTTTCCCCTGCAAAGGCCACTTCTTCTCTGGCACTGTCCGGTGACTTGAGCTCATCTAAGTAACCACAGTCTTCTCGAGAGCATATGTCCAGACATTTGACTTTCCCCTTCATGTAAATTGAGGAAGTCGTATCACAGCCACTTATGGCATGTATGAACAAAAGATGCTGTTTTATAGCTGCATGACTGGCTTGCAGATCTTGAATCCTGAACACTTGTGGTGGGTTAGCACTGCAAAGCATATAAATGTTTGCACCAAGAGGTGCCTGGGAAATTAGCATCCCCAATATATCTGTATCTGTAGCTACAACAATCACAGGTTTCTAATGGTCACATAATGCCAGTGCTGTTGATATGATCAGTGAGTCTGCATCACCTCTATGTTGTGCAACATTAATCCTGTTGCCTTCTAGATTATCCATTAGAAACTTGATGAGTCGGAACTCGTTTCTGGCACTATGCAGAAAGGCTTTCTGGGGCGTAGTTACCTTCATGGTCCTCTCAAAGATGATGTCACTCGATGCCAGATGAGATTCCCGACACTGCCTCTCTGCATCCTTTGTTGTCATCATATCACTATAACCATCAAATACAACATGTGAGCCTGATCCGTAATGATTTCTGACATATGACACATATGTGTCTAGCACTTGCTGATAGGTGACATCCTTTGGCCAAGAGATAAGGTGCAGAAGATGTCCCCCATCAATGACAAATTGTGCTGGGTCTGCATGACCTTATAATGCTGTGTGCAACTGCAGTACTTCGACGTTCATTTGGCTCATTAATACTTGATTTTCCTGCAATGATACCAAGTAGTAATCGATCCAGGGATTTTGGTACCATTGACTTGGCACAATTGAGGTCGCTCATATCTGGGTATTCAGAACATTCATACACCTCTCTACGGATCTCATTACGAATGATAGAGGCTGCCATATCAATGATAGTATCAGTATCATTTGTTACAGAAGATGAATAACTTTTCTCTCAGGTACCCATCATAAGTTTGTGTTTATGATCACAGAAACTTATAACGTTGGTTTTACCTTGTACCTGTGTCACAATAACATCATCAAAAAAATCCCAAAGTTTCTGTTGCAGCCAACTTTGTGAATACCCCTCCCCTCCCCCGCCACAATATCCTTTATATAATTCAAACAGTTCAGTCAACGAATATTGACAGTCATCCGTTTTAATTAAGTAGTGGCACAAATGTTCAAAAGCCTTACACTTTTCCCGATTTGCTGGACGGCCAACAGCACAAGTGTTTTCATTACGTAAGGAATGCTCACTGTAAAACCGTTGTGCAAAACATCTATGGTAATTTTCCTCAGCTGCTACTAGATCTGATGACAACTGAATTCGCAGTTTAACACCTGTCGCCCATTCAACACCCCTCTCATCCGCTTTCTTCAATACATTTTTTAAATATTCCAGAGTCTCTACTGAGCTCGAAGCAGTTTGTTTCTGATTGTTTTTATCATACATGATTCGCTTACAGCAGTAAAGACAATCCTCTTTGATGTTAAATTTTACATTTTTAGATCGTAGTTTAGCCGGATTTTCTTGGGTATTATCGACTATGTTTTCATTTTTACGGTTTTCTTTCTGAATGGATGAGGGTCTAACATAATTCTTGCTACATGAAATATGCACCTTGATTGGGCAATTAAGTCCTTGCCAATTCAAATGTAATTTGTCTCCTCGAGTTTTACTGCTTTCTACCAGTGAGTGTAATCCTTTAACACCCACAAATGCACTATCGTTCACACCGGTCCTGTTTTCATAGATGATGCATGTATCACTCATGATGAGTTATTCTGAAAATAGAAGGAAATATGAATAGTAAAGTATCAAATATTAAAATGCTTAGTTCACCATCACCACCACCCTCTACCAAATCCCGTCTAAGGCTGAAATTTACAATAAATTAGTCGTTCACTTACAGTATATATCATATTTGTTTGGTATTTCACACTTCAAAACCAAACCTAGAAAAATGATTACTGATAGAAATAATGCTTAATGTTGATCAAATATTGTCAAAATTTGAATCTTGAAGACCATATATATATATATATATATATATATATATATATATATATATATATATATATATATATTACAAAATTTTACTTGACAACAATCAAGCATGTCTGGCCAATCTATTATACGAGAAAAAAAAAATGAGCGGTGGCGGCCATCTTGGATTTCAAGAAGTTCCTGGTTTGGGATTTTGCGGGACTTTTAGTATGTTATATTAAGCTACCTAAAGAGTCATTCCTGAAAGATTCAGCTTGTTATCAATTAATTACCACTAAAATCTAAAGACCCGGAAAGAAACCAATTGATCCTCGGATAAATATCTTCTTTACTATTCCATATTTAGGGTCTCACAGTCTTGAGATAACAAAGCCATTGTAGTATAATTGGGCATGAATTTTATCCTCAGTATAGTGTTTCCTCCTTAAATGCAATGGGCAAATTTATCAAATTTAAAGACCGGGTCTCAGATGATCTTTGTTCGGGTGTCATATACAAATATAAGTGTGAACGCTGTAGCTATCAGAGACCATTCCCACAGTGAGGACCACCCAATGTACAAAGGAGAATTTCTCCATCTTGGCCACTTCGCAGAGTGGTCTCGACCTTGTGATGATGGAGGCAATATTTCAACACCAACTTAAACCAAACCTGGACCAGATAACGTATGAGCTAATTCGTGGTTAAATTTAATTCCTGTTTGTAGCGCTGGCGCTTTGATCTTTTATTGTGTATTTAAATTGATTTCATAGTTTCAAGTTTTTTTTTTTTATTTCACAAAGTTTTAGTGTTCATTTTAAAATTTTCGTTTTAAACATTTATCAAACAATGTTTTAACTTGTACAATGTATTCTATTTTTTTTTCTAGGCACCGATGATGGAAATAGATTTTCCGAAAGCTTAGTAATAAACATGTATCTTGTAACTTTGGTACTATTATTCTTATTGAAAATACGCTTTCCACGGAATAAATCAATAGCCGATATATATATATATATATATATATATGTTTATATGGTTTTATATATATATATATATATATATATATATATATATATATATATAACCATATAAACATATACAAATTATATATTTTCTTTCTCCCAGATTCCCTCGCCAGACCAAGTCCTATTTCTGGAGGGATGAACAACCAGAAATAATAATTTATGAAAGCAAAGGTTTCCCGACGGGGAAGGAGGGGAGGGGGAGGGGGAGGGGGGAGGAGGAGGAGGAGGAGGAGGAGGAGGAGGAGGAGGAGGTGGTCTGGTTTATAGAGTCGATGGTCCTCCGTATTGATCAAAGTCTAATGATTGTTTGTACATGGAATAATAAGTAAACTTAGTACACTAAATGTCAGGAACTAAAAATCTTCTGCAGCTAGTTTCATCGATTCATTATTCACTAAAAAAGGAATAATGAAAATCCCTCCGATCCATTATTCACTAAAAATTAACCATTTCATTATTCACTAAAATGAATAACTTCACTAACCATTGAAATGAATAATTTCGTTATGCACTAAAAATAATTTCCTTATTACTTTAAATAAATAATTTCCTTATTTACTAAAATGAATAATTTAAATATTCACTAAAATAATTTTATTACTAAATGAATAATTTTATTATTTAATAATATTAATAATTTAAATATTCACAAAAACGAATAATTTAATTATTCACTAAAAATAAATAATTAAATTTTGCATTTCTAAAAAGTTAATCTAATTGCTTCTAACAAGATTGCAGTGGATTGATATAGTATCTAAATGTCGCTCATGAATGGCAGAGGCAAGGGATAGGACAATGGTCTATAGACTAGCCATATATACGGTGACCGGTAAGTTGATTCCCGGTTTTTGAACTCCGGTTATTTGATTACCAGTATTTTGATTCCGGATAAGTTGATTCCTAGTATTATTGATTCCCTGAAATTTGATTTCCAACTGACCATACCTATTCGGATAAATAAGGCAACAGGCCATTTATTTACTAAATAATGTAGTTCTCTAATTAATCAAATAGACCATTTATTTACAAAAACAAATTTCCAAATAAAAAAACGTTTTATTAACTATTTAACCATGCCTCGTACCATTCTAAGTACCCGTGTAGGACAGAAATTCGTAGACGATTTAAATTACAAATACGAGAAGCATAGAACAAATGCTGATGGATAAAAAAAATGTATTGGAGGTGTGACGTGAAGAGCTGTAAAGCACGCCTGCATACTGCAACAGAAGAAAAAGATTACAAGGTGTTGAACCGTCTTGGTGAACATCATCACAGTTCACGTGAAACAAATCCAAAAATAGGTGAGGCCTTAACTAGTTGGAAGGCTGCTGCACTTTCAAGGCAAAAAAACATCACGGTCACTTATTGCGTCAAGTAGTGCCTCTATATTGGCCTTGGGGAAAATGAAAGAGCTCAACTACTATTGGTATCATGCTTAAGTCGAAGCATCCGGAAATGGCGTCAAATTAATGAAGTAGTTCCCCCAATTGCTGTACGTAGGACTGGATTTATAATACCAGACGAGTTTAGGGTATTGCACAGTAGTGAAGTTTTCCTACAATTTGATAGCTTCGAAGCAGGTGAAAGTAGGTTACTAATTTTTGCAAGAAATCAGGGACTTCATAATTTGATGTATGCAACACACTTAGCTGGAGAAGAAAGTTTAAGTGCGTGCAGAAAATATATTTACATATTCAGATTCATAACTTCACTGTACCAAGGTTATTTGTTCTCCAGCCAGACAAGAAAGAAGAAACATATAACAGACTTTTTGCAAAAAATTTGGAATTATGCCTAAATTTAAAACCCCAGCCATACATGATGGACTTCGAAAAGGCGCATATGAACTGTATACGTAATCATTTCCCAAATGTATCTATTTCATCATGCCTTTTCCATTTATCGCAAAGTATTTATCGCAAGGTTATAGACTTGGGCTTTAAAGAAAGATATCGCAGAGATGCTGAATTCAATGGGAAAGTTAGGTGTTTTTGTGCCCTATCACTACTTCGCACCAATAATAGTTTAGAAGGTTACCACTGTGCTCTACAGTGTTGTTTCAGGTGTTCATCCTAATATTTGGAAGTTAATTTTAGCATTGAAAAAAGAAGAGGGCATTGCCCATTTGAAAAAAAAGTTCAGTTTGATGGTGGCCACGGTATTCCAGCAAAAGGAAACTACACAGACTTGAACGACAGACTGAAAAATATTGTTTTACGGTATGATTCACATAAAAAAACAGATTTCCTGAGAGCTGTTATAAGGAATTTACATTACTAAAACTATCATTTCCCTTTTGTAATAATTTTTATAAGTATGTTTGTCTACCAAATTTTATATATGATTTTCTTTTAAGAATATTGTTTTTGTACAAATACTTTTACGTTTCCTTTTTTCTGGTGGTTTTGAAACAATTATTAATCAATAAACTCCTATATGGCTAAAAAGGCCAGTGGACTATTTATTTGCAAAACAAATTTACAATAGATAGGTCTTGAAAAGAAAATACCAGAAGCCTTTTATCTATTTGTTAATAAGTTGGAATCAAACTACTGGGAATCAACTATACTGAGAATCAACTTAACAGGAATAAAAAGACCGGGAATTAACTTAACTAGAACCATATATACGTATGATCCGCGCCCAAGCCCCTATCCACACAAGCTAAGACCAGTTAGGGCCAGGCAATGGCTCTTGATGACTCAGGCCACTCATCACTAGATCACAAAGATGGTTAGGATGTAGACAGTACTAAAACTAACGAGATTGAACGGGTCTCCAACTCAGTCCAACAGAATGCGAGACAGG
The DNA here is from genome assembly GCF_036898095.1 of Palaemon carinicauda. Lineage (NCBI taxonomy): Eukaryota > Metazoa > Arthropoda > Malacostraca > Decapoda > Palaemonidae > Palaemon > Palaemon carinicauda. Next base: position 39,445,429 of record NC_090737.1, on the reverse strand, counting down.
GACGTTTCCAATAGGCTATCACAATTATTATCATTATTAGCTAAGCTACAACCCATTTTGAAAAAGCAGGATGCTATAAGAATTGAATTCAATATAAGATTTAGGCCTTAAGCCAAGCACTGGGGCATCAAAAGTCAATCAGCGCTAATTATGAAAATTAATCAATAATAACCGTACTCTCACAACAATTGGTATCATTTCAAATTATAAAACCAATCCCACAACTGCCATACAATAACATCTAAATGCAAAATAAGAAGGGATTAAAAGGATTAAAAACCTAAATTAATAGAATTATCTAAAGCTTATGATATAAACCAATACTCCATATACATTTTTTCAAGTTCAGGGTATTACAATTTTCTCCCAGTATAGCTCTTAAAGTCTTACCCTGGAGTGAATGTGTCCTCTGAAGAATAAAGAATAAAGACAGGACTATCGACTGAAATATGTTTAATATCTATTGTTACTTGAGAGGTATTACAAAGAGTGGCCGGTCTCCCTTCCCCACTCTTCATTAAATAATTGTAGGAAGAAATGACCCGGCGATAAAAGGAAATAAGGAAATAAACTGTATTATTATTATTACTTCCTAAGCTATAACCCTCGTTGCAAAAGCAAGATACTAATTCTAAGCCCAAGAGATCCAAAAGGGAAAATAGCCCAGTGAGGAAAGGAAATAAGAAAACAAACAGAACAGTCAGCCTGAGTGTACCCTCAAGCGAGAGAAGTAATGAATAAAGAATATAAAATATCCCAAGTTCAGCCTGTTCAACATAAAAACATTCGCTTTAAGTTTGAACTTCCGATGTTCTATTCTCGATCGGTGCCCTGTGCTCATACGCAAGGCCCATCAAATAACTCGAGTATATTTAAAGGACCTGGCTATTATGTATATATTATTTGTTCAACGAAGAGAGGAAGGACTTCAATTATTGTTTGTCAGTGTCTCTTTACTACGAGTATAATCATCACGACTTTTATTATATATACAGTGTGAATCAAAGATTAAGAAATGTGGAACATTTTAATAAACGTTAACTTGCCTGTATGGTTCCGTATAGATGTTCCACGCGAATGAAATCTGTGAAATCTGTGGCATAAATGACCTCAAAAGCGGATCTAATAGATTTGGCAGACGTGCTTATAATTCCCCTATTTCCGAATAAACATTATTCATAGTCAATAAACAATTAAAACATTAATTAAACCACGAGTTCCGGAAAAAAAAATAATAACATACAATTGTGTTCATAAAGATGATTTTTATAACACCAAATATAAGACTGAAATTTGCAGAAAATAAACGACGCAAATAACCCTCAATCACTCTATAGTGACCTTTTCCTCCCACGACTCCCCCTTTTTAAGAGGGGTCCCTTTTCGTAAATATTTCTAACAATCTAGACATTGATTCTGTAGAGTTTAAGTCTCTCTTCAAGTGGGTGACGGCATTTACGACCTATTGCCTTATCATATGTGTACGCGCATAAGAATTACCATTGAATTTCGTATTCTTATAATTGTGTAAGAGAGAGAGAGAGAGAGAGAGAGAGAGAGAGAGAGAGAGAGAGAGAGAGAGAGAGAGAGAGAGAGAGAGAGAGAGAGAGAGAGAGAGAGAGAGAGAGAATCTCCTTTCACTTTTTAATCAAAACACCGGGGATTTCCTGGCAATTCTCCACCTAAACACAAGGGACTTCCTTTCTATTCTCTATAAAAACAAACTGGGAATTTATTGGCAATTCTTAATAAAAACACAGGGGATTTCCTGGCAATTCTTAACCTAAATACGAGATTTACTTTCCATTCTCTCTCAAAAACAAACAGGGAATTTACTGGCAATTCTTAATCAAGACAGGGGATTTCCTTGTAATTCCTAACTCTTAAAACACAAGGGATTTCCTTTCTATTCTCTATCAAAACAAACAGGGAATTTATTGGCAAATCTTAATAAAAACACAGGGAATTTCCTGGCAATTCTTAATCTAAACACAAGGGATTTCCTTTCTATTCTCTATCAAAACAAACAGGGAATTTATTGGCAAATCTTAATAAAAACACAGGGGATTTCCTGGCAATTCTTACCCAAAACACAAGGGATTTCCTTTCTATTCTCTTTCAAAACAAACAGGGAATTTATTGGCAATTCTTAATCAAAACACAGGGAATTTCCTGGCAATTCTTAACCTAAACACAAGGGATTTCCTTTCTATTCTCTCTCAAAACAAACAGGGAGCTTATTGGCAATTCATAACCTAAACACATGGGATTTCCTTTCTATTCTCTATCAAAACAAACAGGGAATTTATTAGCAATTCTTAATAAAAACACAGGGGATTTCCTGGCAATTCGTAACCTAAATACGAGATTTACTTTCCATTCTCTCTCAAAACAAACAGGGAATTTACTGGCAATTCTTAATCAAAACACAGGGGATTTCCTGGCAATTCTTAACCTAAACACAAGGGATTTCCTTTCTATTCTCTATCAAAACAAGCAGGGAATTTATTGGCAATTCTTAATCAAAACACAGGGGATTTCCTGGCAATTCTTAACCTAAACACAAGGGATTTCCTTTCTATTCTCTATCAAAACAAACAGGGAATTTATTGGCAATTCTTAATAAAAACACGGGGGATTTTCTGGCAATTCTTAACCTAAACACAAGGGATTGCCTTTCTATTCTCTTTCAACACAAACATGGAATTTATTGGCAATTCTTAATCAAAACACAGGGGATTTATTGGCAATTCTTAACCTAAACACAAGGGATTTCCTTTCTATTCTAATTCGAAACAAACAGGGAATTTATTGGCAATTCTTAATCAAAACACAGGGAATTTCCTGGCAATTCTCCACCTAAACACAATGGACTTCCTTTCTATTCTCTATACAAACAAACAGGGAATTTATTGGCAATTCTTAATAAAAACACAGGGGATTTCCTGGCAATTCTTACCCTAAACAAGAGGGATTTCCTTTATACTCTCTATCAAAACAAACAGGGAATTTATTGGTAATTCTTAATCAAAACACAGGGGATTTTCTGGCAATTCTTAACCTAAACAAGGTATTTCCTTTCTATTCTCTTTCAAAACAAACAGGGAATTTATTGGCAATTCTAAATAAAAACACAAAGGATTACCTGGCAATTCTTAACCTAAACACAAGGGATTTCCTTTCTATTCTCTACCAAAATAAACAGGGAATTTATTGGCAATTCTTAATCAAAACACAGGGGATTTCTTTGCAATTCTTACCCTAAACACAAGGGATTTCCTTTCTACTCTCTATCAAAACAAACAGGGAATTTATTGGTAATTCTTAATAAAAACACAGGGGATTCTCTGGCAATTCTTAACCTAAACACAAGAGATTTACTTTCCATTCTCTCTCAAAACAAACAGGGAATTTATTGGCAATTCTAAATAAAAACACAAAGGATTACCTGGCAATTCTTAACCTAAACACAAGGGATTTCCTTTCTATTCTCTACCAAAATAAACAGGGAATTTGTTGGAAATTCTTAATCAAAACACAGGGAATTTCCTGGCAATTCTTAACCTAAACACAAGGGATTTCCTTTCTATTCTCTTTCAAAACAAACAGGGAATTTATTGACAATTCTTAATAAAAACACAGAGGATTTCTTTTTAATTCTTAACCTAAACGCACAAGAGATTTCCTTTTAATTCTAAATCAAAACAAACAAGGGATTTCTTTTCAATTCTTAATCAAAACAAACAGGGGATCTACTTTCAATTCTCAATCAAAACAAACAGGGGATTTCCTTTCAATTCCTAATCAAAACAAATGATGGATTTCCTTTCAATTCTTAATCAAAACAAACAAGGGATTTCCTTTCAATTCTTAATCAAAACAAATGATGGATTTCCTGTCAATTCTTAATCAAAACAAACAAGGGATTTCCTTTCAATTCTTAATCAAAACAAACAAGGGATTTAGTTTCAATTCTTAATCAAAACGAACAGGGGATTTACTTTCAATTCTTAATCAAAACAAAAAGGGGATTTCCTTTCAATTCTTAATCAAAACAAACGGGATTTCCTTTCAATTTTTAATCAAAACAAACCGGGAATTTCCTTTCAATTCATAATCAAAACAAACAAAGGATTTCCTTTCAATTCTTAATCAAAACAAACCGGGAATTTCCTTTCAATTCTTAATCAAAACAAACAGGGAATTTCCTTTCAATTCTTAATCAAAACAAACAGGGGATTTCCTTTCAATTCTTGATCAAGAGAGACAGGAGATTTCTTTTCAATTCTTAATCAAAACAAATAATGGATTTCCTTTCAATTCTTAATCAAAAAACGGGAGATTTCCTTTCAATTCTTAATCAAAACAAACCGGGAATTTCCTTTCAATTCTTAATCAAAACAAAAAGGGGACTTCCTTTCAATTCTTTATCCAAACAAACCAGGAATTTCTTTTCAATTCTTAATCAAAACAAACAGGGGATTTCCTTTCAATTATTAATCAAAACAAACACGGGATTTCCTTTTAATTCTTAATCAAAACAAATAATGGATTTTCTTTCAATTCTTAATCAAAAGGAACAAATTTCCTTTCAATTCTTAATCAAAACAGACCGGGAATTTCCTTTCAATTCTTAATCAAAACACACAGGGGATTTCCTTTCAATTCTTAATCAAATCAAACCAGGAATTTCCTTTCAATTCTTAATCAAAACAAACAGGGGATTTCCTTTCAATTCTTAATCAAAAGAGACAGGAGATTCCCTTTCAATTCTTAATCAAAACAAATAATGGATTTCCTTTCAATTCTTAATCAAAAGAAACAGGAGATTCCTTTTCAATTCTTAATCAAAACAAATAATGGATTTCCTTTCAATTCTTAATCAAAAGAAACAGGAGATTCCATTTCAATTCTTAATCAAAACAAACCGGGAATTTCTTTTCAATCCTTAATCAAAAGAAACAGGAGATTTCCTTTAAATTTTTAATCAAAACAAATAATGGATTCTCTTCCAATTTTTAATCAAAAGAAACCAATTTTCTTTCAATTCATAATCAAAACAAACCGGGAATTTCCTTTCAATTCTTAATCAAAACAAACAGGGGATTTCCTTTCAATTCTTAATCAAAACAAACCAGGAATTTCCTTTCAATTCTTAATCAAAACAAACAGGGGATTTCCTTTCAATTCTTAATCAAAAGAGACAGGAGATTCCATTTCAATTCTTAATCAAAACAAATAATGGATTTCCTTTCAATTCTTAATCAAAAGAAACAGGAGATTCCATTTCAATTCTTAATCAAAACAAATAATGGATTTCCTTTCAATTCTTAATCAAAAGAAACAGGAGAATCCATTTCAATTCTTAATCAAAACAAATAATGGATTTCCTTTCAATTCTTAATCAAAAACAGGAGATTCCATTTCAATTCTTAATCAAAACAAACCACGAATTTCCTTTCAATTCTTAATCAAAACAAACAGGGAATTCCTTTCAATTCTTAATCAAAAGAGACAGGAGATTTCCTTTCAATTCTTAATCAAAACAAATAATGGATTTCCTTTCAATTCTTAATCAAAAGAAACAGGAGACTTCCTTTAAATTTTTAATCAAAACAAATAATGGATTTCCTTTCAATTCTTAATCAAAAGAAACTGGAGATTTCCTCTCAATTCTTAATCAAAACAAATAATGGATTTCCTTTCAATTCTTAGTCAAAACAAACAAGGGATTTCCTTTCAATTCTTTATCAAAACAAACAAGGGATTTCCTTTCATTTCGTAATAAAAAAAAACGGGCGATTTCCTTTCAATTCTTAATCAAAACAACATGAGATTTCCTTTCAATTCTTAATCAAAACAAACATGGGATTTCCTTTCAATTCTTAATAAAAAAAAACAGGCGATTTCCTTTCAATTCTTAATCAAAACAACATGAGATTTCCTTTAAATTCTTAATCAAAACAAAAAGGTTAATTGGTAATAAATAAAACGGGATTTTCTTTCAATTCTTAATCAAAACAAACAGGGGATTACCTTTTAATTCTTAATCAAAACACACTGAGGAATTCCTTTCAATTCGTAATCAGAACAAACAGGATTTTCTTTTAATTCTTAATAAAAACAAACATGAGATTTCCTTTCAATTCCTAATCAAAACAAACGGGATTTACGGGCTATTCTTTAAAAAAAAAAAAAAAAAAAAAACCACAGAGATGACATGGTAATTCTTAACCAAAACACACAAAGGATTTTCTTTCAATTTTTAATCAAAACACAAAGGATTTTCCTTCAATTCTTAATCAAAACACAAAGGAGATTTATTAACTAGCAATTTCTCATAAAAACACAGGGAATTTCCAGGCAATTCTTAATAAGAACACACAACGGATCTGAAGGCGATTCTGAATAAACACATACTGGTGGATTTCCTGGCAATACTTAACAAAACACACAGAACCTCTAAGAGCTTAAAGGCAATCTGAACATTTTCCCCACTTGCATCGCTTCGCAAAGCTGCACACACCAATAAAGGCAGAAGCAGGCTCAGAGAGAGTCGAATGCTTGACATATTCTCTCGTGTTTTATATTAAATAAAGACGGATATAAAGTTTTAAAGGGCGCTCATGCATAGCTGAGGCAAGGGACAGTGACATTGCCCTAGCAAGCAGGAAGATTCCCTAGAGACTGACCATATATACACATGATCAGCGCCCAAGCCCCTCTCCACCCAAGCTAGGACAAGAGAGGGCCAGGCAATAGCTGCAGATGACTCAGCAGGTAGACCTATAGGCTCTCCCAAACCAGCCATCCTTAGCTCACAAGGATGGCGAGGTTGCAGACACTAACGAAACTAACGAGTTTGAGTGATCACCCCGCAGAGACGTTACCAATAGGCCACAACATAGAACAAGAAGTCAATTGCTGGTAAATTAAGGTTTGAATTTGGATTTATGGATATGGTCCATTTTGGCCTTGCACTGGGGTCCGGGAAGCCAATCATTGCAAAGATGCAGCTGAAGGGGTTACAAATTAAAAGTCACGAGGATGGAGAATAATATGGAAGAAAGTGGAAAAGAAGGTAATGTAAAGGGTTAAAATTTACGGTTGTGGTGGCCGATGTGGTAACGTCCAACTGGTGAAAGCCAGACTGGGGTTCGAGTTTCTTTGGTCGGTGGGGAGCCTACAGTATAGGTCTATCTGCTGAGTCATCAGCAGCCATTACCTGGCCCTCCTTGGTCCTAGCTTGGGTGGAGAGGGGGCTTGGGCGCTGATAATATTTATGTAAAGTAAGTCTCTAGGGCATTGTACTTCTCGAAAGGGCATTCATGAGCGGCCTATAAACGTGCACTGACGGTACTAACCCCAACCACATTTAGAGAACCGGGATTTGAGAACAGTTTAGCATCAAAAATAGCATCTTGGCTATCACAGTGGTAACGTATTTGCCTAGCATTCAAATGGCGACAGATAGATTTGCGCCCGGGACCGTGAGTTTAAGCTGTTTACTGGGGTGACCACTGTTGTGGTAGAGCACCACAGTTCGGGGTTGGGCTTGCTCGGCTGACGTTCTGGTGACTTTGTCTCTATTTCTGATGAAACCGAAACCCGACAACTTAACCTTTAACTTGAAACTAGTAGAGGACACCTTTCGGGTCGCTAAGGACTTCACTGACCTTGGTGAGCCTTTTGACAAAGTAAGGCCTGAATTCATACCAGCTACATCCCACTACAAACGACGGATTACTAGATACATAATATATGGTTTAGGTCAACGGAGGCATCATGGTTTTTACGAAATATCTTCACATTATCCACTCAAAATCAGACTGCTTTTCAATAATTGAGACTTACGGAGAGAGAGAGAGAGAGAGAGAGAGAGAGAGAGAGAGAGAGAGAGAGAGAGAGAGGAATATTCGAATTTCCATAGTCTGAAACACGGACAGAAAGGGAAAAGAAGAAAAGGAAAGACGAAACTTAAACGTAATTGGACACAGTAGTCCAGTAAATCTACCATTTGACCTAGGACAAATTGCCAGAAAAATGAAATTACTTGCAATGACTTTTAATTATCATGCTAAAAGAAATATCAAAAATGTAGAAATATATATTTGGTGGAACATGGTGAAATATGCAATTCAAGGTAGCCATTGTCGAAATATCTGTTTTTGATCATATTGCCAAAAGTAATAGAGCTAGAATTATGAAAATGGTGTCTATACCCATGTTTTCATGGTCGAAGAATCATTTGAGACTAATTTCAGGGAGCTGTCATGATTACATCATAATGAATTCAATATGGCTGCCATGGTTGGTACGCAAAAACTGAAAATCGCAATAACTTCGACAGTATCCTACCGAAGACAACAATCTTGGTGTCTATTTATAGGTTTTCATGGTAAATGAGTCTATTTATCTATAATGCAGGTGTCAGTTTGTTGAAATTGAAACCAAGGCATGCCAGTTAATTCTCCTTAAATGTAGGTTCACATGCCCAAGATATCACGATCATCATCTGAAGGGCGGGTTGCCTGCATCATTGCTTGACCAACTGAGCTTATCTTTAAATTCTTCTCCTTTCCAACAAATAGGACATCAAGAAAACGTTTCAATGAATTTGGTAGATATGACAGAGTCTTCTCAGTTGAAGCCATCTCAAGTGTACTCGGATATAACTCCTTGGACTGAATGATTGACCTTATGTCGCTCTTAATTAAGTTGGCGGCTGCCTCTACCATTCGTAACTTTTCTAACTCACAGTCAAGCTGCCTTGATTGCTGATAGAAATTGTTGAGTATAGATTGTGCCTTACGCCTGAATGTCACAACATTTTCAGTACCATTAATCTCAGTTATCAAAATGCTGTCACCAAAGTGTTTCTGAAGCATTTTTTTCGTATGTTTAAACGTATACGGTTCACAATTGGGTCCTAATAGTTCTGCCATCTTTGTGATTATATCGTTGACAGTTGTCTGTTCTACATCATTTGCTTCTAAATTTTCAACAGCTTTAAGGAAAGCAGATTCTTTTTCTGAATCCCCTGGGCATCCAACTTTTATTTTTTTTGCACTGGTGCCGTACTCATTTTTTGTACAGCTGAGGAACTGTGGTATCTGATTGCCCTTTCTAAAGTTCGAGTCACAAGCCTTGTGATAGACACCCTCAGCTGCAAAAAGGTCTTCTCCAGCAACAACTAATCTTGCTTTCACTGTCTCAGACCATGAGTCATTGCGTTTATCACAACATTCCATGATACTTTTGGAATATATTTTTGTTCGCACTGAAATGAGTTTATAGTCTGTCTTCCTCCCATTGTATCTATCGCCTACACCACAGAATACGCAATGGTCCTTGATAGAATGGGTTGGAGTTGCTGAACGGAGACTAAAACGATTGTCATTCGATTGATTGTCCTCTTCGTCAAGCTTACGTTTGTCTCTTTGTATGCAATTTGGATTGATGAAATTATTGCGACACAATGTATGTATTTGTTGTCCAGGTGCCACAGCAACAGTTTCATTCCGTTCAACACAGGCCCTTGCAATTCCATCACATCCCTTTTGCGTCAGCTTTGTCAGCGCCTCACCATTGTGAATTGGCTTGCCACAGAACACACAGTCAAGCATCCTGCAAAATAGAGAAACTGATCAGAAGTGTGTTAAAATAAGTAAAGAATGAGCTCAAACTTTCACATGTAGTAGTTATGAGGACTCACCACAAAATGATGATTAAAAACCAGGACAGATGTTATAAGTCCAAACTGGAGAGTGGTACTAGGTGTTCCGGACGAGAGTAAATGTAACCCTGCCTCATGCACGACACCCGCCTCTAAACCGTTTAACCATCATGTTTATTTAGAAGGTCGGGTTAAAAAACAAAGCAAAGTTTGGTATATTAGAATGAAAGCTTGGTTTTTTAACCCGACCTTCTGAATAAACATGATGGTTAAACAGTTTAGGCATTTCTTCTATATGACAGAGGCGGGTGTCGTGCATTAGGCAGGGTTACATTTACTCTCATCCGGAACACCTAGTACCACTCTCCAGTTTGGTCTCATAACATCTGTCCTGGTTTTTAATCATCATTTTGTGGAGAGTCCTCATAACTACTACATGTGAAAGCTCAATAATCATTCACATAGACACCAAGTTTGCTGTCTTTGGTGGGATTCTGTAAAAGTTACTGCGATTTTCAGTTTTTTCGTGCTTACCACGGCAACCATATTGAATTCATTATGATGTAATCATCACAAATCCCTAAGATTGGTCTCATATGATTCCTTGACCATGAAAACATGGGTATGGATATCATTTTCATAAGTCTAGCTCTATTACTTTTGTCAGTATAGGCAAAAACAGAAATTTTAGTAATGGCTACCTTAATTTGCATATTTTACCATGTTCCACCAAATATATTTTTCTACATTTTTGATATATCATGTGGCAGGTCTAACTTAAACATATGAAAGTGGTTTCGTTTTTCTGGCAATTTGTCCTGGGTCACCCCCTATTTTGGGCTAGATTTACTGGACTTGATTTTGGATGCTTCAAAGACTTTTTAGTCCATCCGCGGAAACTCCATTTGCTCTTCGGTAAAGCGATTTGGTTTATGCATTTAAGAGTTTTCTTGTGTTTACCGAGCTACTAGAAGTCTATTCCAAGTACTTGCTATTTAGTATGTAAAGAAATTGCCACACTTAGTGGTGTTGTATCTTTTTAATTCCAGTTTGTATCCGTTACCTCTGGACTGATTTGTGCTAAGAGTGAATAGATTGTTGTAATCTATATTCGTTATTCCTTTTTTAAGAATTTTAAATGCCTTTATTAACTGTCCCCATAGTCGTCGAGTTTGTAGATCAAATGAAGTTCAAACGTTCCATCCTCCGTCTATATCCAAATTGCTTCCAGTCCATCTATATCCTTCTGAATACTTGGAGCCCAGAATTGGGGTCTTACTATAAGTGTACAGCTGTAGTACAGTGTCTTTGTTTCTGTATATGAATTCTCTTTACGTAACCTGTTAGTTTTTGTGCTCTCTTTTCAGCTTTTATGCTGTTTGGTGAACTTCAAATCCTTGCTGATAATAATACCAAGATCTTTCTCCTAGTCCACACTTTCTAGTTCATTACCAAGCAGTGAGTAATCTAATTGTGAGTTACTATAACCTATGTGTATGACTTAAATTTCGCAGAGCTGAAAGGCATTTACCATTTTCTGGACCATTCTCCAAACTTCATTAGATATTCTCACAAGGCTTCTACGTCTTCTGAGTTCGCAGCATTTATGCCTATTTTAATATCCTATTACTATTATTAGCTAATCTACAACCCTACTTGGAAAAGCAAGATGCTATAAGCCCCAGGGTTCTAACAGGAAAAAATAGCCCAGAGAGGAAAGGAAATAAAAAAGTAAAAAAGGAAGTACTATCCAGGGACATTCTAATTTACATATGGCATTGTGACGAGCCAAGAGTAGGTTGTGACTCAAAAGCGGGATGAAAGCAACTGAGTAACTTTATTACAGTACATCAGCTTATATACAGTATACAAAAAGGACAGGCAAGGACATAAAAACATAACAGGCAATTTCATGTTCAACCGACAACCAGTTCTGCTAACAATCAACGGTGAGAAAAACAGACATGTTTATTCAGGACCCTCTCAGTGCAAGGGGCGAGCAAAGATACAAAGCATAATATATACAAAAAAAAAAAATGTCGTTACTATGTACGATTGTGTGACACATGGTTGGTACATGGATCCGCCCCTAAAAATGACATACTGAACGTTTCTTCGCGGCAGCCCCAAGTCTGGAGTGGTAGTAGCAAAACTGCGGCTGATGGGCGGCAGTAAGTGGCTGTAGAAGTCTTTGGTTGGGGCGCGAGCGAGTGGTGGGTGATGGGTGGCTTTGTCGCCGCTCAGGCTCGTCACGGGGTAGGCGTGTATGTCCTACGGCATTCACGTCGACTTCGGTTGACGTTGAACAGGTGTCCTCTTCTTCAGGAGTGGAGGCGTTGATGGATGTCTTGAAGGTCATGAAGTAGGTGTCCATAAGGGCGTCGGCTTTGGTCATCAAGTCCTTTATGGGTAAACTATTGACATCGGGTATGGCAGCGCGTACAGGTTCGGGGAAACGGCGTACCCAAAGGGCACGAAGTAGGTTCACCTCACTAGGAGAGCCGTCTGCGGCAGGTTTCAGGCGAGCGATACTGGTCATTTCCCTGAGTGCGAGCGAAACCCTTTAGTCCCCCAACGGTTGTTGAGAGAGCTGAGAAAGCTTTGTTATACGGGCGGCTGGCGACGGCGAGTACTGGAGCAGAAGGTATGTTTTGAGGGCGTCATAGTAACAGTGAGGGGAGGGGAAGGCAGGAGGAGTATGTCTCTCCGGGGTAACCAATATGACAAGCCAAGAGTAGGTTGTGACTCAAAAGCGGGATGAAAGCAACTGAGTAACTTTATTACAGAACTTCAGCTTATATATACATAAAGGATAGGCAAGGACATAAAAACATAACAGGCAATTCCATGTTCAACCGATAACCGGCTCTGTTAACAGTTAACGGTGAGAAAACCAGACATGTTTATTCAGGTCCCTGTCAGTACGAGGGGAGAGCGAAGATACAAAGCATAATATATACAAAGAAAAAAGAAATGTCGTTACTATGTACGATCGTGTGACACACGGTTGGTACAGCATCGACCTTCATTATCAATTTCAATAATGGAATTTGTGGCGTACGGGCCAGCGCTAGAGCCGGCGATGCCATTCAACACTAAGATGAAATTATGAAGAAAGATTAAGAGATCAGACGAACGGAAGCAGAAAGGAAGAGGACTAAAATGTATATTTATAAAGAAAAAGGAGAATTAATTCTGCTCTCAATGATATAATGAAGCGGTATAAAGCTTTATACATTTTGATGGACCAGTTACAGCACTGTTAAACTAGAGGGGCACTCAGTAAAGCGCAGCTCATTTCCCGACCTTGACCTTTGACCTTAACATGTATTAATTGGCGTGGATTTTCATACACTCAAAAATGAACCAAGTTTGAAGCCTCTGTGACAACTTATGGCTGATTACCTGAATTGGCATTTTGCTTGACCGTGACCTGGACCTCCCAAAATTAAAAAAATTCCAGCTTTTTAGATGACAGTTAATCCCCGCAAGTTTCATTACTCTGCGATAAAAATTGTGACCAGGAAGCTGTTCACAAACAAAAACAAAAACACAAACAGCGTGTAAAACATAACCTACTTCCGACTTCGTTGACGTCGAAAAAAAATTCCCTAAATTTAATCGGGAGTTCTCGGTAAAAATATACTGTTTTCAGCAGTATTTCAGTAAAATACAGGCGTCAATTCATTTTTACCCTACTTTGTTACTATCTTTAACGGGTTGGTGACCGTAATATCACTCCTTAACGTCTATATATTCATTTTTAAAAAAGGTATATGCCTGTCAACATTTATTCCAAGATTTTTACCGTTTTACGACAAATTTTCAGTGGTGTGCATTAGAGAGAGAGAGAGAGAGAGAGAGAGAGAGAGAGAGAGAGAGAGAGAGAGAGAGAGAGAGAGAGAGAGAGAGAGAGTTTGTTTACTCTGAGTGGAGATATGATTTATTGCAGCTGTTGACGGCATATAAATATTAGTTCTGAGCTCGGCACTTTGCACAAGATGCCTGGTCAGATTCAGAGCTGCAACCCAATGACCAATGTCACAGCATCTTGGTTCAGTCGGCGTTATTTTATTATCATTATCATTATTATTACTAGCTAAGCTACATTCCTAGTTGGAAAAGCAGAATGCTATAAAGCCAAGGGCTCCAACAGGGAAAATTAGCCCAGTGAGGAAAGGAAATAAGGAAATAAATAAACTAAAAGACGAACAATGAACATCTAAAATAAATCCTTTCAGAACAGTAACAACACTGACTTAGATCTTTCATACATAAATTACAAAACTTTAAGAAATCAAGAGGAAGAGAAATAGGATAGAATGGTGTGCCTGAGTGTATCCTCAAGCTAGAGAACTCTAGCGAAATTCATGAGTACAAACGTTCGAAATAATACAGATCAGCCTCTTTAATCACCCATTAGAGGCCCCATAGGAGAGTAGTGTCGATAGTGCATCTCACGGGGATAACTGTAAACACTACTGGAGGAACTTTAGCTGAACTAGCATTTTAGCCTCCTACTGTACATCGGTTCTCAATTCTTTTCTTGTATCTTATTCAACCTCTTAATTTTGGGTATCTTCCCCCTCTGAGAGAGAGAGAGAGAGAGAGAGAGAGAGAGAGAGAGAGAGAGAGAGAGAGATTAAAGGTAAATTTAAGGGTTAATGGTTTATCCCAAAGCATTTAACATGGCCGAACAATAATTCATCTTGAGAATAAAAACACATGCTTCTACTTTATTCCTGGCTATTGTTGCATTCCTCTATTTCTTCTGACTCGTATCTGATGACAATTACAGTTGACCCTCATTCTATCCGTGCGTGTTCCGTCCAGCCATTTATTAAGCAATGTTTCTCTTATTGACAGTCTGCTCAGACTGTCTAGCCCTCTCTTGATGTTGATAAGCAGAGAGAGAGAGAGAGAGAGAGAGAGAGAGAGAGAGAGAGAGAGAGAGAGAGAGAGAGAGAGAGAGAGAGAGAGAGAGACTGCTGCCGTCTCCAGCCACGCGGGCTAGAAGCTGGACCTACTTACGCAACTACAAATTCTTTCAGGTTTCAACCAATTACTTAATGCGTGAAAATCTTGGGTATTTGACCCCTGGCTACTTTCAGACAATTTTCTATTATTATTACTAGCTAAGCTACAACCCTACATGGAAAAGCAGGGTGCTTCAAACCCAAGGGCTGCAACAGGGAAATAAATAGCCCAGCCAGGATACGAAATAAGGAAATAAGAAAAAACAAGAGAAGTAATAAACAATTCCAATAAAATATTTCAAAAGCAGTAACAACATTAAAACTGATTTTCCACAAACTATAAAAAAAAGACTTATGACTTCAAGATTTCTTTTTTGATTTGGAAGTCATTCACTTTTACAGTTGGATACAGGAAATCCTGGTACACCTCGCTCTGAGTAATTTCACCATGTCACACACTTACTGAAAGGTGAGTTCCTGTGTTTAACCCCACCCACCATCTCTCTCTATAGTATCTGTTTGGTTACACTTCACCCAGTTAGGGTGTGACAGGGTTTGCCACTAATTCCTGTCTAACGATACATTTTGTTGAAGTTCCTCTAATTCCAATTAGAATTCATTCGTCTCTGAAACAAATCCATTAACAAATTCATGAAACTCCTCTTATCTAAAAGGGTTTAGTTCTTTTATTTCCTTTCTATTTGCATTATCCAGTAATTTCTTTCTTTTTCGTCCTATATTATACCCTGAACAGTCCTCTGAGGAACTGATATAAATCAACGCGTTGAATTCGTGCCCCAGCGCTGGGAACAGGAAGGCCATTCACTAGAAGGCTAAAAAGAGTATGAAGTAGAATAATGTCTAAAGGCTAGTCGCTAGTGCAATGCGAGATGCGCACTAACTGTGGGAAAGGTTACAGAAAATTACGATACGGCTCGTTTAATTTTTGACATATCTTCTCTGCGATAGATCAAGCCTTTTTTCGACCTATAAAAACCAAAAATGTGAAGGTAAAGCCAATTTATATATTCTATATCAAGAAATTTTTAATAAACACCTAACAATAAGGCTGCTATCTCTTCGGACTTCAACGTTACGACACACCTTGAAGTTCTTGAAAAGAAATTTGGTGTTTACATTACCTTCTTCCGATATCGTCAAGGAATTAGAAGGTAACTTCTGCGTTTTCGTGTCTTGCAGTCTTGGTGCTGTGCTGTGGCTTCGGCTTCTTAGTATGGCCGTCTCGGTGCTCTGCTGAAAAAGGCTGTGATGTATATTCAATGGCTTCTGTCCCTTAGTACTGAAGTCTCGGTGCTCTGCTGAAAAAGGCTTTTCTGTATATTCAGTCGCTTCTGCTTCTTAGTATTGCAGTCTCATTGGTCTGCTGAAAAAGGCTGTGCTGTATATCCTGTGGCTTCTGCCTTTCAGTATCGCAGTCTCGGTGCTCTGCTCAAAAAGGCTGTGCTGTAGCCTATATCCAATCGCTTCTGCCTTTTAGCTTCAAAGATATATCACACCTTCTCCGAGCTCTCCCATACGAAGCTGGCTGATAAGAATTCCTTTCGTTTCCATTTCCCGCTTCAATTCACAACGTTGGATCTTTTGGTGATAATCTGTCGTCTTGTACATGGCTAAGGTTCTTTTTTACTTGGCAAATACAGTTCAGCTTTTCGGTTTTGACTTTTGTAGTCTAAACTATCAAAAGTAATAAAATAAAATTTTATTCTCAATTGTTTTTATTGCCATTTTAAAGACCTGAAAAAGCAATAGTTTTCAAAAGCTAAATAAAGTACATGTAACATAACTAATCTAGGATTAGCAACCTATCCTAAACACTTCTTTATAAAGATAGAGAGAGAGAGAGAGAGAGAGAGAGAGAGAGAGAGAGAGAGAGGAGAGAGAGAGAGAGAGAGAGAGAGAGAGAGAGAGAGAGAGATAGAGAGAGAGAGAGAGAGAAGCGTTCTTCAAAAGAGCATATCAACCAGTGCTGTATGAAGAATAGCATGCCTATAAAACACCAGCAAGTACATTCAATAACACTATACTACTTCCTATAAAAGATCAAAAGAAGACATGGCTACTCCTCGCCATTTCTGGTGCAGATGACTACAATACATTATCTACTTTTTTTTTCCTATTGTCATGCACCAGCGTACCTGCTTATTCTTCTTCTTCACTCGGCTGACGGCCCACTGCGGCTTGCTTGGCGTCGCTGTCTTCAGTAAACACTGAGTTCTATCGAAGAGAAAGAATGAGAAATTAAAGGATACATAGTATGAAGTTAAGAGAGGATCTTATAGTTTATAAGGTGTTTTATACAAGTGAGGATTTGCTGACTATTGTAAACTTCATATCTAACTCCGATCAGACAGTGACAAAATATGCAGGGTAAACACGTCTCCATCATCATCATCATCATTATTATTATTATTATTACAAGCTAAGCTACAACCCTAGTTGGAAAAGCAGGATACTATAAGCCTAAGGGCTCTAACAGGGAAAACTAAGCCCAGTGAGGAAAGGAAACAAGGAAATAAATATAACAGAATAGAATTAATGAACAATTAAAATAAAATATATTAAGACCAGCAACAACATTACATTTTTACTATTACTTCTCATATACAGGTATAATTTAATTCCTTTCCTCACTGGGATATTTCCTTGGACTTGTAGCATCCCGTTTTTCCAACTTGGGAATAATAATAATAATAATAATAACAATAACTAGAAGCACCCACTCGCCGTAAAGCACAGACCTCCGCCACGGAAGCTTATTTCTCGATCTTGACCTGTGGCCTTAACATGTATTAATTGGCGTGGCTTTTCATACACTTAAATGAGTCAAGTTTGAAGTCTGTGACGATGTCCAAATTTAAGGCTGAGTATGTGAATTGGACATTTTTCTTAACCGTGACCTTGACCTTCCAAAATTTAATCATTTCCAGCTTTTTACGTAACAGTTAATCCCTGCAAGTTTCATTACCCTACGATTAAAATTATGACCAGGAAGCTGTTCACAAGCAAACTCGCACACAAATAGGGGTGAAAACATAACCTCCTTCCAACTTCGTTTGGCGGAGGTAATAATAATAATAATAATAATAATAATAATAATACGAAGTTGAACGTAGACTGGAAGAATCATCGAAGTGATAAGAACAGAATTAATCATATATGGACTCGATGTATTATATAAGACAGGTTTCTACATTTGACCAGACATGGGTTGGATTTATTATTATTATTATTATTATTATTAATACTGGCTAAGTTACAACCCTAGTTGGAAAAGCAGGATGCTGTCATTGTACCCACGGGCTCCAATATGGAAAAATAGAAGCGAGGAAATGAAATAAGGAAATAAATGAACTATATAAAAGTAATGAATACAGAATATAAAATATAAGATTAGTAACATCGTTGAAATAGTCATGTAGCTATTTTAAACTTCAAACTTGCAGCAAATGTTTCAATATTTAACAGGCTGGCATGCATTTTTATAGTTTATATATGAACTATCTAGCCCAGCGGCATAGTAAGAAATATGAAACCAATTGTTCAAATTGTTCTAAAAGCACCAAAATTGGCACACATGTGGATTAATACATTCTGAACAATTTTGGATATGGAGGCATTCAAGATTCTCCCCGTAGCACATTTGGCGGCCATTTTTCAAAATGGCCGCTATTTACCGTTAGCGTCATTGAATATGTACCATAATTTGTCTTTTTGTGGATGCTAAAGGTGATAAGTGTGCTAGAGGTGATAAGTATTGTACAATTACACATACTTCTGTGCTTACCAAATAATTTGGCTACCATTTCACAAGAAAATGAATTTTACTTTGCAGCGGCAGCGTTGGTGGCAGTGACGGCGGCTGCAGTAATAGTATAGTGTTGATAGTCATGGTGCTTGTAGTAGTAACTTGTGGTAACATGGTGGTGTTTTGTGTCTTTGCAGGTGAGGCAGCAGCAGCACCACCTGACATCAGAGACGCGTTGTTCCAGACTGCAGCCATGGCAAAGAAGTTCCAACTGGTCGATACTTTTGAGCAACGTACTCCCACAACACCTCCTGAGACAAACTGGAAGCTGTGTCTTGTATGTCAAGAGGAGACAACAGAGTCACTTGTCTGCCCAGTACTGTCTAAACTGGTGGTGATGTTTGGGGGGTTGCATATTGAGATGACGGCACTGAAGACCCTGGGTGACTGGTTGCAGGGAAGTGGGTGGACCCAAGCACTGGTACAAGCAGAGATCACAACTGAAGGAATAGCAGACTCATTTCTTCGAGCAGCTCACGTCACACGCACCAGAAGAGCACACCAAGTCACAGCGGCTGCGTTGTATAATCTCCAACGGCGTGCCTATGACAAGTACAGCACCACCAATACAGAAGATGATGAGCACCCTGAAAGCTTCGAAGACTGGTGCAGTCAGAGAGAACAGAGTTATCCGCAGTTTCAGTACTGGTCAACAGTCTTGGCACTGGAGCTGTCCACTCTGATCTATGTGCGATCTCTGAGAGAAGCCAATTTTAGCATGTACGTGGATGCTCTGACAGAACTGGCTCCGTGGTTCTTCGCTCTAGACCACACGAACTATGCCCGATGGATACCAGTGCATCTACGGGACATGGCAGAACTGGCAAACAAACATCCAGACGTCTTCACAGAGTTTAGCAAGGGACACTTCACAGTCCAGAAGACCAAGAGGATCTTTTCAGCAATCCCTCTTGACCAAGGACATGAGCAGAACAACGCGTATGTCAAGGGTGATGGAGGAGCCATCGGCCTCACAGACAATCCAACTGCACTGAGGCGCTGGATGGTTGCCGGACCGGAGGTTGCTAGAGTGATTGTGGAATTTGACGACTTCAATCTGCATCCACACGATCAAGAGGAGACACGTCACCACGAAGAGACACCAAGTGTGCAGAACACTTTTGCCAGAGATGTGCGCTCACTCATGGCCGTCATTGAAGAGCTGGGCAACCCTTTCGAGGAGGACAGTCAGGACTTGCTGGTGCTCGACACAAAGGAGATCGCAGACCCTGCAGTCATAGAAACAGTCCGTAACGCCAAGCAGATTGGCCAAGACCAGTTTGAAGCATTCTCAAAGGAATGCATCGTGGACAGAACCAAGTCCATTGAGGTGGCAATCCACCGGAACAAGCTACCACTGTTTGCGACCAAGAGAGGACCCAATATACCCAAAGGAAAAGAACAGGTCAAATCTCTGAAGAATGATGTTGCGCTCTTCGCACGATTATATATCGGCTGCCAGACCCGTGATGGGAATCTAGAAGAGTTCTTCAGGCATGAAAATCAGCAATGCCCTCCAGCTTTATCTGACGGAGGGAGACTGTACCTAGGGAGCAAGAGTGACTTGCTGGTGTGCCTTGAAGGCCATGCTGAGCCTCAGTTTGAAGCTCCTACTGTCACTGCTGTTGTCCTCGATGGAGCAGTAATCGTACAGATGTTGAAGCCGGGTACTGCCAACACGTTCGAGGAATATGCACAGCAAGTGTTCATCCCATACGTTGTACAACGTTTCCAACATGTATCACGTCTTGACCTTGTGTGGGACAGCTACAGAGCAGATTCCCTGAAGGCATCAACCAGAGAACAGCGTGGAAAGGGAGTACGTCGGCGTGTTGTCGACTCAGCAGTCATACCAGGAAATTGGCAAAGTTTCCTGCGAGTTGATAGCAACAAAGTGGAGCTCTTCAGCTACCTCTCCACCATGCTTGCAGAGTCCTTTCAAGAAGAAGGCAAGGAACTGGTCGTCACTGATGGGGAGCAGGTGATCTGTGTTCCACAGCAAGAGGATGTCAACTCACTCGCACCATGCAACCAAGAAGAGGCAGACACCCGCATGATGCTACATGTAGCACATGCTGCACAACATGGTCACCACCAGATACAGGTTCGAACAGTAGACAGTGACGTCGTGGTCCTAGCAGTGATGGTAGTCCAGAAACTACCAGCTGGAGACGAACTCTGGGTAGCCTTTGGGACAGGCAAGAACTACCGCTACATTGCAGCCCATGAAATAGCTTCCTCCCTTGGTCCAGAGAAGGCATGTGCTCTTCCAATGTTTCATGCCATCACAGGGTGTGATACTGTGTCAGCCTTCGTCGGACATGGGAAGAAATCTGCCTGGGCAACATGGAACACGCTGCCAGAACTCACTGATGCCCTGCTGAGTCTGGCAAATGCACCCACAAGCATCCAAGAGGATACAATGCATGTCATCGAGAGGTTTGTCATACTCCTGTATGACCGCACAAGCAAATGCAAGGACGTCAACAAGGCGAGAAAGCAGCTCTTTGCAAAGACGAACTCTGTTCAGAACATCCCGCCAACCTACGCTGCTCTGGAGCAGCATGTGAAGAGATCTGCCCTTCAGGGTGGTCATGTCTGGGGCCAGGCATTGGTACCAACGCCCGTGCTCCCTCCACCAACAGACTGGGGCTGGCATCGGAGTGATGATGGGCTCTACACACCACTGGACCACACTCCCTGAGGCATCCAAGGCCTGCTATGAGCTGGTGTCTTGCGGATGCAAGAAAGGCTGCAAAAACCGCTGCAAGTGCAAGAACGCTTCACTGCAATGCACTGGTCTATGTTTCTGTGAAGGCGAATGCCAGTAGATTGGGACAGAAAACTTGCTAACCAACATTATGATCTGTAGACATTCATAATTCTGGTGACCAGATTTGAAAAGTTCGGAATCATAATTAACATAGTGTGGCAAAATCAACGTTATTGTATTACATGTATGTACTGCAGGATTACACAAGTACTGTGCCTAGAGACTGGGCTTTTGGTCGACTATATAACTACAATCTGACCATACTGTAAACTTCCCGTACTCTGTGTATTATTTTGACTAGCAATTTTGCCAGCAATTTGAAATAAAAAAGCAACTTGAGCAATTAAAGTGTGTTCCTGAAATCAGGTACTGGTTATTAGAGGTATTATGTCATTGAGTATTGAAATCTTCATCAAATGTCCACTTTTTCCACAAAATGGCGGCCAGTTTGGGGGCCATTTTTGAGAAGATTCATCTAAATATCTGTTAAACATTTATTGATGTTAATTCTGATGTAAAAAAAGGGAATTTTGGCCCATCTAGCACCAAACTAACGACACATAATGAAGTCTATGTAATGACGCTAATGTTAAATGGCGGCCATTTTGAACAATGGCCGCCATATCTTCCTAAGGGCTAATCTTGAATGCCTCCATATCCAAAAATGTTTAGAATATATTAATCTACATGTGTGCCAATTTTGGTGCTTTTAGACCAATTTGAACAATTGGTCTGCTATGCCGCTGTACTAATCTGTTTCGATGTTGTTACTATTTTAGAAATATTTTATTTTAATAGTTCATTATTTCTCATATTCATTTATTTTCTAACTTCTTTTCCTCTCTGGGTTATTTTACCCTGTTGGAGCCCTTGGGCTTATAGCATCTTGCTTTTCTAACTAAGGTTGTAGATTAGATAATAATAATAATAATAATGATAATAATAAAAATAAATAATATCATAGATATATAGTGGCATTTTATATTTAAGCTTGAATTATATTTTTTATTATTCACAACATCACATCAAGAAAAAGAAACAAATTCTGACCGTGTAATTGTTCGTTCTTAGACCATCGGTCTACAGACCCTTTTCAACCTACCATTTATTTCCCGGCTGTTGCTATGGGACTAGGGTGGCTTATCAGCGCAAACAACAAACACGACTAGTAATGACGCACGCCAATACCAACAAACTCTCTCAAGAAATAAAAACAAGGGAGTTTATGTACCGTTATTGTCTATTTGTAGCGATAAAATACTAGAACTTTCAATATGCTTGAAACAAATTCTCTTTTTTTTCGTAAATGAAATTTCTTTAAAAACACCTCTTGGGTTAACAGAATTTCTATATAAAGGCTAAATGCTATGTGCAACCGATCACTTTAACGTTGTTGTTAACATTTTCAACACTTGTCAATTACAACGCATCCAATACGCATTAGTTCTACTTAATAGCCATTTCGCTTACGGTTACAAAACATCAGAGCTCATAGAAATATCTACCCATTGTGGATTTTGTCATAGTCGACTCCTGCAGTGTTAACTTCGTGTGTGTGTGTGTGTGTGTGTGTGTGTGTGTGTGTGTTTTAAGTTTTTATAGTTTATATATGAAGGATTTATTTTACTGTTATTACTAGATTTTATTTCAATTGACCATAACTTTTCTTGTTGTTTATTTATTTCCTTATTTCCATTTATCACAGGGATATTTTTTCCCTGTTGGAGCCCTTGGAATTATAGCATCTGGCTTTTCCAGCTAGGGTTGTAGCTTAGCAAGAATTTAGTAATAATAATAATAATAAAGAATTTCAGAGTGGTAGCCAGTCTGGAAGCTTATATCATCATGCTTTTCCGACTAAGGTTGTAGCTTAGCTAGTAGTAGTAGTAGTAGTAGTTATAATTATAGTAATAAATGAACAACAATGTGGGAGACTCTAAGGTGGGGGCGGAGCACATACCAACAGACGGCAGAGCCCAGTTGCCATGAAATGACGACGTCACGAGAAATAGCTCGGAGAGTGAAAGTGAATTTCTTGCAGTTTGCATCCACACAAACTTACACAGTAATAAATACGGTTAAGAAGTGTCTCATAAAAAGTGTCTTTTACGAATCAGTTCAAATTTAATAGGGAGACATTTATTTCGCTTAATATAATTGAGTATCGGTAAATTGGAAAAAAAAATATTGATTTAAGAGGCATTCTTAGAATTGCCATTGTCAATAGATTCTACATTATTCACAAGGTAAGAGTGTGATTTTTCATTTATAGGTTTTACGGTCTTTCAATTGAAATACGAATAACGTACAATGCAATTAGTAACCTGCAGGGATATCAAAAGTTGCATCTACAATTTAACGGTCAATATAAACATTTTCATACAAAAAGTAAGAAAACAATGAAATCCGCACGACTGTTAAATCAAAGAAACAAAACAATGCCTCAAGCTCCGGTCGCTTTGGGAAGAAAAGGGCGGGAAATCATTACTGCGCGGGAAGTGGAGTGAGCGAGAGCCGGCCAAGACTGTGTCTCAGCGTCGGACTGTCTGTAGTGAATGTAGTCAACAACTGCAAACTGCCACGTGGGTCTCAGAAGGCGATGCTCTCTTGCTTGAGGCTACACTCAGGCACACTATTCTTCTATCTGATTTCTCTTCCTCTTGTTTTGTTAGTTTTTTATAGTTTATATAGGTAATATTTATTTTAATGCTGCTACTCTTCTAAAAATATTTTATTTTTCCTTCTTTCCTTTCCTTACTGGGCTATTTTCCCTGTTGGGGCCCCTGGGCTTATAGAATTCTGCTTTTCCAACTAGGGTTGTAGCTTAGCAAGTAATAATAATAATAATAATAATAATAATAATAATAATAATAAATGAGACTGCCTTGCCCTCTTGTGATGTTACTAAGACGGAGTTTGTTCCCGAGTTTGATGTAACATGCAGAGAAAGGTAGTCTGAAGTGTTGGCTGTTTCCGCCACCTGAGTTAGACACTGGAACTGCTGAATGTATAATAATAATAATAATAATAATAATAATAACAATAAAACTTTTATCCAAAAGATATTCACATTTAAAAACATTTAAATGATTAGTGAACGGTGAATTTGTGAATGTGTTGATTAAACAAATATTAATTTAAACACATTATGATGTATTTACAATATTATGAATTGTAAAAACCGTAAATGTATATTTCTCAATAAACGAAAAATAGATTAACTCAAATTCAGAGACGTAGTAACTGATGTGGTCTCGAGCCACGTGGTCACAGACTGGACCTACTTACGCAAGTTACCCAGTACAGGACAAAAAAGAATAAGATTGACACATACCCTTTTTATTCACCAATGAAATTAATTTTCATATTTTATAGTTATAGAGTACATTTTTAAATCACAAACAATATCATATATTTCATTGATAACTCGTTATCACAGCTATCCAGGTTATAACTATGCAATATAAAATTTAGACTGTAAATATATCAGTAAGAATTTATACTGTATTTTCTAATAAGAAAATATATTCAAATTTGTGATTATCAAAATATATGGATTAGAAATTGAAATTAATTACTGCAGGGTATGAATTTATAGTGATTAAAAAAATATCAAATTTTTAATTATTGAAGTGTATGAATTTATATTTTCTGATAAAAAATATCAAATTTGTAATTATTGAAGTGTATGAATTTATATTTCCTGATAAAAATATATATTAAAAATTGTAATTATCAAAATGTATGACTTCACATTTTTTAATAAAAGAAGTGTGTTGCTCGTTGAGAATGGTTTTCAAACTTCTAAAAAGAGGATATTTAAAATCACACATCGATCCACCTTTGTAGTTTCGACCGTCTATGATCCGAACACCGGTGAGATACCTAGACCGGGAATCCGATCAGGCCATTCGCTCTCAGCTGTTTATTTTTATTTATTTTTTCTTTTTCACCAAATCTCCGCTTCCTTTCTACCATTTTGCTCTCGAACCCTAAACCTATTCCTTCTGGAAGTCTTGGTGTAAGCTCATTGGCTTTTAATGTAACAGCGGATTTCTTCCGGTGTCCTGGCAAAAATTCATAAATATTCCTTCTTTCCTTTCTTCATTAGACTGTTTTTCCTTTATTATTATTATTATTAGCTAAAGCTACAACTCTAGTTGGAAAAGCAGGATCCTATAAGACAAAGGATACCAACAGGGAAAAATAGCCCAGTGAAGAAATTAAAAAAAAAAAAAAAACCTACTACAGATCTGGGTCTAACATTAGCTTTCAATGTAACAGCGGATTTCTTCTTTCCTCACCGAGCTATTTTCCCTTTGGAACCCTTGGACTTAAAGCATGATGATGATGATAACAACAACAAATATAGTGTGAATATTTACCTAGGTGGAAAATTAGGATGCTATTAAGCCCAAGGACTCCAATGGGGAAAAATAGCCCAGTGAAGAGAGGAAATAAAGATATAAATTCGCTACAAGAGAATTAATCGAACTATTAAAATATTTTTAAAACAGTACCTTGATTAAAACAGATCTTTCATGTATAAACTATAAAGCACTTGGGCTTATAGCATCCAGCTCTTCCAGCTAGGGTTGTTGCTTGCCTATTAACGAGGGGCACTCAGTTTAGCACAGACCTCCACTTTAGCAGCTTATTGCTGGCCCTTGACCTTTGACCTAGGATTTTCAAAATTGAAAGGCTTCCCCGTATCAACATAACAATTGATCCCTGAATGTTTCACAAAAAAAAGGCGAAAACATAACCTCCTCCCAACTTCGTTGGCGGAGGTAATAGTAATAACGAAACTAGAAAGTGAATATTTTACTAGTAACATTTTAACTATTTTCCCTTTTTAAAACACTATACTCTTAGAAAAGGGAATATAAAAAGAAAGAAAATTCTCAAGCGAATATACTGTAAGAAAACTTATACACTAAGAAACTCACTTCATTAAAATACACATCCAATTGATAACAACAATATCACTAACCATTCGTACACCAACAACAATATCTTCTATAGATTTATTCATTTTCGAGTTTATTATAACTATCATTATTACTAAGCTATAATCCTAAGGGCTCCAACACGGAAAAATAGCCTATGGAGGAAAGGAAATAAGGAAATGGATAAAATAAAAGAAAAGGATACTCTCCTATAGAGCTGACATCGAATTTTGATACACTACAATATACTGTATATTAAAGTTTAATTGATACAAAACCCATGATAAATATTAAAATTTTATCTATTAAACCTGTTTCTATATATATATATATATATATATATATATATATATATATATATATATATATATATATATATATATATATATCTAAATCAAATAAAATAGCAGACGTTTTCTGACAAAAACATGGATGCCTGTTTCAAAACCGGTACATTCATAAAATATATGTTGAATAGTTACAAATGTCACAATCACTGAACTTAGGAACTATTTCTTGAGGTGTACACATTACAAAGACAATGGTCAATTTTGTAAGAATAATACGCAATCATGTTACAATCATTTGTAGAGAGAGAGAGAGAGAGAGAGAGAGAGAGAGAGAGAGAGAGAGAGAGAGAGAGAGAGAGAGAGAGAGAGAGAGATTAACACTCAAATAGTAACACCTCTAAAACATAATAAGGTACAAGATGTGGGAGAAAGCTTTGTGAATCGATAAAAAATACTAACTCTTTAATAACTGACGAAACTCCATCTTCAGATGGCCAACCACTACACCATTTGACTGTCTGCCTGTTCAAGACTCAAAAAAGTCTCAAACGAATCTTGGACACTTCCCAGATCATTAACATTTCTAAAGGTCACTCATGAATGGCAAAAGCAAGGGACAGTGACAAATGCCCTAGAGATTGACCATATAACATATGATCAGTGCCCAAGGCCCTCTACACCCAACCCAGGACCAGGGAGGACCAGACAATGGGTCCAGATAACTCAGTAAGTAGACCTATAGGCTCTCCCAGCCTCTACCGAGAGGAGGACCAGGCAATGGCTGCTGATAACTAAGCAGGTAGACCTATAACATCCCGCATCCCCTACCCAGAAAAGGACCGGGGAGAGCCAAGGAATGGCTGCCGACGACTCAGCAGGTAGAGCTATAGGCTCCCCCAACCCGTACCCAGAGTAGGGTCAGGGAGGGGCAGACAATGGCTGCTGATAGTTCAGCAGGTAGACCCATAAGCTTCCACAAACCGACGCCCTTATTAGCTCACAAGGATGGTAAGGTTGCAGACACTGCAAGGAACTATCGAGCTTGAGCGGGACTCGAATACCAGTCCAAAGACGTTTCAAATAGACTACCATTCCTGATCAAACACTTTCTGTGCGTTGTTAAAACTAACATGAAGTCACTTCTAAATATTCAGTATTGGCGGAGACGCTTTCCACCGAATGCCATACAAGCCAAAAATGGAATTAAATATAGAAAATGTCACCAATCGGGAATCAATCCTTTTTTTTTCATTAATAAATATACATTTATATTATTTACATTTTATACTGTATACATCAAAATATATTTCGTCTTTCAGTTAGTATATATGAGATTCATTTTAATAGTGTTACTGTTTTTAAAATATTTAATTTTAATTGTTCATTACTTCTCTAGTAGTTTATGTATTTGCTTTTCTCACTGGGCTATTTGTCCCTGTTGAAGCCCTTTGGCTTATAGCATCCTGCTTTTCCAACTTAGGATGTAGATTAGCTAATAATAATAATAATAATAATAATAACAATAATGATAATAACAACAATAACAACAATAATAATAATAATAACAATAATAATAATAATAATGCACTTTTACTTCATGATATCTTCTTTCCGGATGAACTAAAGGATTTAAATGCCACGCGAATTACGTAGATCAATGACCACACTTTCCGTGACGTCAAAAATCAATTAATCGTTGGAAATCGACTGGAGGGAACGAGAGTACGAACTTCAAAAACAGATACACGAGGAAAAGCGGACTGTTACGATAATTGCAATTCATATAAGTTTTATAGCAACGTTTGCGTGTGGGTACATATATATCCACCTGTGCCACTTATGATTTACGATAATAGGTTTACTATAAGGGGAGTAATTGTGCTGAGAGAGAGAGAGAGAGAGAGAGAGAGAGAGAGAGAGAGAGAGAGAGAGAGAGAGAGAGAGAGAGAGAGAGATTAAAACCTAACAAGAACAAGAAAAAACATTAAACATATTGCAAGCTATTAATACCAGACACTTTATTCTGTGTGTGAGAGAGAGAGAGAGAGAGAGAGAGAGAGAGAGAGAGAGAGAGAGAGAGAGAGAGAGAGAGAGAGAGATATTAAAACCCAAAAAAGTAACAAGAAAAAAAAAACCCAAATAGTAACAAGAAAAAAACATAGCAAACTCTTAATACCTGACACTATTCTAAACACACACACACACATAGAGAGAGAGAGAGAGAGAGAGAGAGAGAGAGAGAGAGAGAGAGAGAGAGAGAGAGAGAGAGAGACAATACGTAGCATCTGATCAGTAGAGTAAACAGCTACCTTTCAAACCCCGTCCCGAGCCGAACATAATTCGACACCTGACGATTCGGAGGAAAAGGCCAAACGGAAATAAATCTCATTGGAAAACGAGCCCTGACGATGTTGACGACTTTGTTCTACCGTATCTCATCTGATTAAAAGTTCTCTTGCTTGAGGGTACACTCAGGCAAGCTGTTCTATCTTATTTCTCTTCCCATTGTTTATTTTTTTAAAAAGTATTTATAGTTTATATATGAAATATATAATTTAGTGTTGTTACTGTTCTTAAAATAGTTCATTTCAATTTAAAATTACTTCCTATATAGTTTATTTATTTCCTTTCCTCACTGGACTATTTTCCCTGTTGGAGCCCTTGGGTTATACCTTAGCTTGTGATAATAATATTAATAATAATAATAACAAGCTTGCCTTTCCTGTTATCAATTTAGACCGTAGGCATATTTGAAGTGTGTGTGACAACCATGTGTGAAGTTGGGGTTAAGGTTAGGGTTAATTCGGTCAATCTTTTGCTCGACCTTGACCTTGACCTTTGGCCTAGGACTTTCAAAATTGAATCACTTCCACGTCTCAACAGAGAAATTAATTCCTGAATTTTTCACTACTCAATGAGTAAAATTGTGGCCATGAAGTTGTTCACAAACAGACAAATGGACAAACAGGGGCGAAAACACAACCTCCTCCCAAGTTGGAGGAGGTAAAGATCGAGATGCTACGGAAAAGTTTTTTTTTTTTTTTTTTTGCTGAATGATAACAGACATAATTAGAAACAAATATGTTTTTTTTTCTGTAGAAAAAAAAGGTATCATTAAAAACAATAATACATTGGAGTGATAAGAAGAGATAACAATTCTTATCGATGAGACAGACAAACCTACAAAAACTGTTGGTCTAGCGGTGTTCGCTCGAGGCACACTATCTTATCTTATTTCTCTTCCTATTGTTATTTTGAAGTTATAGTTTATATATGAAAAATTTATTTCAATATTAATGTTCTTAACATATTTTATTTTAATTGTTCATTATTTATTTTGTAGCTAGTTCATTTCCTCTCCTCAGTATGGTACAACTCCGAGACTAGATTCTTGGTTCATTACACTTACTAAGTCATACAATACTGTACTTTCCGATGACATCACGAACAAACGGGGTCGTTTCTATTCCACTGTAGGACAAAGGCCTCAGACATGTCCTTATTCATGACTAGCACAGCTTTGCTGATCATGGCGATACAAAAACCCTTTCACCATGTTAAGGTAACCCCAGTTAAAAAAGGTACTACATACAATACATACTTTCCAACTTGAAAGACGACATTCTAAATTAATACATATTATTCAGAGTAGGAAAGGAATTTAATTGTCTTCCTACAACACATAGGTAGACGAATCTCTTCAAATCTGGTTTGTTTGGGTTCAAACATTGGAAGAATGTTGATAACGAAATCATTGTAAGAATGTTTATAACAAAAACATTGGAGGAATGTTAATAACAAAAACATGGTAAGAATGTTAATAACAAACACATTGGAGGAATGTTAATAACAAAAACACTGGAAGAATGTTAATTGAAAAACATTAGAAATTATAAAAAAAAAACACTGGAAGAATGTCAATAAAAAATAACATGGATAGAATGTTAATAACAAAAGCATTGTTAGAATGTTAATAACAAGAACAGTGGAAGAATGTTAATAAAAAAAAAACATTGGAAGAATGTTAATTAAAAAATGGAAGAATGGTAGTACAAAAATATTGGAATAATGTTAGTAACAAAAACAGGGGAAGAATATTAATAACAAAAACATCGGGAGAATGTTAATAACAAAAACCTGGAAGAATAGCAATAACAAAAACATCGGAAGAATATAAAATAATAAAACATTGGAGGAATGTTGATAACAAAAAACACTGGAAGAATGTTAATAACAAAAACATTGGAAGAATGTTAATAAAAAAAAATCATCGGAAGAATGTTAATTAAAAAAAAAACATCGGAAGAACGTTAATAACAAACAGATTGTTAATAATAAAAACATTGTACGGATGTCAATGTCACAAACTTTATAAGAATGTTAATAACAAAAACATTGGAAGAATGTTAATAACAAAAATATCGGAAGAATGTTAGTAACAAAAAATTGGAAGAATGTTAATAACACAGGTAAAGAAAACCATATCAGAAAATGGGAATACCTTGGGACCGAGAGGTATAGTAGGTTCATCACACAGGTAGCATTCTTTGAAAACCTCGTTGGTTTCCAAGAAATACAGGAAGGGGGAGAGAGGGAGGAACAGGAGGGGAGAGGAGAAGGGAGAGAGGGAGAAGGGAGAGAGGGAGGAAGAGGGGGGAGAGGAGAAGGGAGAGAGGGAGGAAGAGGGGGGAGAGGAGAAGGGAGAGAGGGAGGAACAGGAGGGGAGAGGAGAAGGGAGAGAGAGGAAGATGGGAGGAGAGAAGGGAGGAAGAGGGGGGAGAGCAGAAGGGAGAGGAAGGAACAGGAGGGGAGAGAGAGGAAGATGGGAGGAGAGAAGGGAGGAAGAGGGAGGAGAGAAGGGAGAGAGGGAGGAGTAAGAGTTAGCCTATCCTGGCACTGAAATGCTGCATCCCTGATAACGTACTGATAAGAACTACGAATCACTGAAATCACACCAAGGTGCTTTGTCACTACATTTCACCCAAATTTATCTAACACTAAATTGAGCAATATCCTTTATAATAATTGATCTGTATTACATATCTATCATTGCTTCCGACCCCTTCATAATTTCTAGATTTGTCCCATTGTATGTGTATCTAGTGAGTACGATTTCAACTATAAAAGTCACACACTTCAAAATTTTAAATCACAAACCTATAAAATCACAGGTCACGTTAAGGATGTAAATAAAACCGTCATTTAACGAGAAAAAAAAAATAACTAAACGAGAAATCAAAAGGAAAAGAAAAATGTTAGATAATTTCAAAGTGATTGAACATTCAAACCAATTGATACTGTAAAGTGGAATTCGACTTATATTATATTTTCCCTATTGGAGGCCTGGGGCTTATAGCATCCTATACTGCTTTTCCAACTAGGGTTGCAGCTTCTTCTTCTTCTTACAAGCTAAGCTAAAACCCAAGTTGGAAAAGCAAGATGTTTTAAGCCCAAAGGCCCCAACAGGGAAAAATAGCCCAGTGAGGAAAAGAAACATGGAAATGAATAAAGTACAAGATAAGTGATAAATAATCAAAATAAAGTATTCTAAGAATAGTAACATTAAATTGATATTCCATATACTATAAAAATTAAAAAAAAAAACCAAGAGGAAGAGAAATAAGATAGAATAGTATGGCCGAGTGTACCCTCAAGCAAGAGGGGAAGG
The DNA here is from genome assembly GCF_036898095.1 of Palaemon carinicauda. NCBI lineage: Eukaryota > Metazoa > Arthropoda > Malacostraca > Decapoda > Palaemonidae > Palaemon > Palaemon carinicauda. The sequence continues at coordinate 39,413,271 of NC_090737.1, read as the reverse complement.
CCATGGTGCAGAGGCTATGGCTTAGCTAGTAATAATAATAATAATAATAATAATAATAATAATAATAATAGATAGAATTCTACGGTCTACATAGACGGTGAAGATGAACTGGGTGACATACAGAGAAGCAAGAGGCTCTATGGGAGATTGTATAAATACAATAAAAATGTCTACAGATCATGGGAAGATAGAGCTACCATTTGGACAGAACAAAAAGGGCGTGTGCATGGTCTAGGTGCACCTGTCCTCGACCGTGGCCGCGTGGAAATCGTTCTATGATCTACCGACATACGGACGCACGAACAGCATTCCTTTCAGAAAGTGCTCAGAGGGTCGAACAGCAGATGAGAAATGATAGAAGTGTTTCCAGAAGATCTCTCTCCCTCTCTCCCGCAAAATACCATTTATCACTGTGGCCAAAGATGGCGATAGGCCACAAAGATATTCCACTCTAATACCTGACATGTTTGGGAAGAAACCAAAAGATAAGAAAGAAAAAGGCCTAACTATCCTCCAAATATACATAGGCCCACAAACGATATGCTGGTGTCACCACGCAAGTGCTTCCTTCACAAATCATTCGAGCAAACATCTTCAACCATCTTCAACCTCGTGGAAAATTCTGATCAACTTTCAAGTCAGATATAACCTTTAAGTGCAATTGCAATATATTATGTTCTTGCAATTTTGTAACATTGCAAGGACAGAAAATCCCCCCCCCCCAAGAAAAAAAAAACTACCAAGATAATCCCTTTCCATTTTTCCCTTAAAAGTTTAAAAGATAATATGGAGTCTGGGTAAACATTCTACACATACATTACGTGTGTAAGAGAGTATTTGGACGCACGCTTAAGTAAAATTCACTAAAAATTCAGTACAGCGCAGACCTCTGCCGCGGAAGCTTATTTCTCAACCTTTTGCTTGACCTTGACCTTAACATATATTAATTGGCGGCGGTTTTCGTACACTCAAATATGAATCAAGTTTAAAGTCTCTGTGACAATGATGTCCAAACTTATGGCTGATTACGTGAATTGGACATTTTGCTTGACCGTGACCTTGACCTTTCAAAATTGAATCATCTCCAGCTTTTTACATATCAGTTATTCCCTGCAAGTTTAATTATTCTACGATTAAAATTGTGGCCAGGAAGTAATAACAAATTATGGCTGATTATGTGAATTGGACATTTTGCTTGACTGTGACCTTGACCTTACAAAATTTAATTATTTCCAGCTTTTTAAATAACAGTTAATCCCTGCAAGTTTAATTATTCTACGATTAAAATTGTGGCCAGGAAGCTGTTCACAAACAAGATGTAAAACATAACCTCCTTCCAACTTCGTTGGCGGCGGTAATAAAGAAGGCAATGCTGAACTAGGAAGTACTGGCATACAGGTTACTGGGAAGCAGTCTTTACTGTTATCTGACCTTGTAAGACCAGTATAAGGAAAATCTCGCCAGGGGATCAGAGGGCTTCGCGAAAACTTTGCGATGGGAGGGTGAGGTGATTTATCAAAAGGAAACTTTGTGCGAGGGAGGTAGGGTGATTTATTATAATGAGACATTGTGGGGAGGGAGGAGTGAGTTATTAAAAGGAGACTGGGGGAGTAAGGGGTAATTTATTAAAAGAGACATTGTGGAGGAGGGAAAAGTGATTTATTAAAAGGAAACTTTTTTGGGAGGAAGGGTGATTTATTGAGACTTTGTGGGGGAGAAAATAAGGGGTGATTTATTGAAAGGAAATCAGTGATGAAAGGAATGAGTGGTGATTTATTAAAAGGAGACTTTGTTGGGGGAGGGAGGGGTGATATATTGTGTAGGAAACTTTGCAGGGGAAGGAGGGGTGATTTATTGAAACAAAACTTTCCGGAGGGAGGGGTGATTTATTAAAACAAAACTATAGAGGAAGGGTGATTTACTAAAACAAAACTATGCTTCGGGAGGGATGATTTATTAAAAGAAAACTGACTGGGAGAGGTGTCTTATTAAAAGGAAACTATATGGGGGACAGAATGAAGGGGTGATTTATTCAAATCTATAGCTCCAACACAGTGCATAAAATGGAGCTTAAGGTAGGCTACGCCATTAGAAAATTCCTGAACAGACTACCTCTTCCCAAACAAAACGAAAAGATCGACGTAAACAATTACGAATATCGAAGTCAATTAGGAGTTGTCCCTCCTGATTACCTTTGGCCACGATCTAGGTACATGCGTGCCTTTGGCCTAATACGAATGGACCTGTTGATTGGGTCCAACACGGAAGAGAAAAAATTCCTCTAGTAACAAGTGGTTTAGGTTTCTTTGGCCTTATAGACCGGGACCCAGAATATAAAGGTTTAAAGATCACTCATGAATTGCAGAGGAAAGGGACACCAACAATGCTCTATAGACTGACCATATACACATAAGATCAGCTTCCAAGCTAGGATCATGGATGGCCAGGCAATGGCTGCTGATGACTCGGAAGGCAGACATATAGGCTTTCCTAAACATAACGAGCTCCCATCCTTAGCTCACAAGGATGGTGAGGTTGCAGCGGCCAAAGGAACTAATGAGTTTGAGCGGGACTCAAACCCCAGTCTGGCGATCACCAGTCAGGGACGTTACCCCATAGGCCACCACAACCCTTTGGGTGAATTGCAAAGGAAAGGGACAGTAACAATGCTTTATAAACTGTCCATATATCAACGACCAAGACCCCTCTCTAACCAAGCCAGGACCATGGGCGGCTAGCCAATGGCTACTGATAACTCAGAAGGAGGAAGAGAAAGAAACCGAGGAAGATGAGGAAGAGAAAGGAAATGAGGAAGATGAGGAAGAGGAAGAGAAAGAAAAAGAGGAGGATGAGAAAGAGAAACAGGAGGAGTAGGAGAAACCTAAAGAAAATGAGGGTGAGGGGTAGGAAGAGGAAGAGAAAGAGAGGAGGGATAAGAGTAGGAAACTGCAATCACACACAAAAGAATAACCAGAGAATGCACAGTACCTTTTGTCAGTCCAATCGCAGCAACAGCTTCATGCGCGAGAAAAACCTGGAAATAAGAAAATAAATTAAAGATAAAACAAAATTGGCGACTAGTTTTAGTAAATGAGAAAAAAATTAACAAATTCCAACGCTCATATGGACACTCTCTCACTTCATTGAAATATAAGTCACAACTTCATAGCTTTTGAGTCATAAATTAATATAATTTAAACATTCAAAATAAAAATCACTTAGAGAGAGAGAGAGAGAGAGAGAGAGAGAGAGAGAGAGAGAGAGAGAGAGAGAGAGAGAGAGAGAGAGAGAGAGAGAGAATTACTCAAACAATATTTCCATTGCATTCCAATAGTTTGATTATAAGGTAAAGATCAACCAATCAGATGATTATGAGGTAAAGATCAACCAATCAGATGATTATAAGGAACAGATAAACCAATCAGAAGGTTAAAAGGAAAAGATCAACCAATCAGGAGATTATAAGGTAAAGGTCAACCAATCAGGAGATTATAAGGTAAAGATTAACCAATCAGATTTTAAGGAAGAAATTAACCAATCAGAAGATAATAATGAAAAGATCAACCAATCAGGAGATTATAAAGAAGAAATCAGCCAATCAGGAGATTATAAGGAAGAGATCAACCAAGCGAGATTAAAAGGAAGAGATCAACCAATCTGGAGATTATAAGGTATAAATCAACCAATCAGAAGAATAAAAGGGAAAGATGATTCAGAAGATTAAAAGGAAAAGATCAACCAATCAAGAGATTAAAAGGAAAAGATCAACCAATCAGGAGATTATAAGGTAAAGATCAACCAATCAGAAGATTAAAAGGAAAAGCTCAACCAATCAGGAGATTATAAGGTAAAGATCAACCAATCAGAAGATTAAAAGGAAAAGATCAACCAATCAAGAGATTAGAAGGAAAAGATCAACCAATCAGGAGATTATAAGGTAAAGATCAACCAATCAGAAGATTAAAAGGAAAAGATCAACCAATCAAGAGATTATAAGGTAAATATCAACCAATCAGAAGATTAAAAGAAAAAGATCAACCAATCAGGAGATTAGAAGGTAAAGATTAACCAATCAGAAGATTAAAAGGAAAAGATCAACCAATCAAGAGATTATAAGGTAAAGATCAACCAATCAGATGATTAAAAGGAAAAGATCAACCAATCAAGAGATTATAAGGTAAATATCAACCAATCAGAAGATTAAAAGATAAAGATCAACCAATCAGGAGATTATAACGTAAAGATCAACCAATCAGAAGATTAAAAGGAAAAGATCAACCAATCAGGAGATTATACGGTAAAGATCAACCAGTCAGAAGATTAAAAGGAAAAGATCAACCAATCAGGAGATTATAAGGTAAAGATCAACCAATCAGAAGATTAAAAGGAAAAGATCAACCAATCAAGAGATTATAAGGTAAATATCAACCAATCAGAATATTAAAAGAAAAAGATCAACCAATCAGGAGATTAGAAGGTAAAGATTAACCAATCAGAAGATTAAAAGGAGAAGATCAACCAATCAGGAGATTATAAGGTAAAGATCAACCAATCAGATGATTAAAAGGAAAAGATCAACTAATCAAGAGATTATAAGGTAAATATCAACCAATCAGAAGATTAAAAGATAAAGATCAACCAATCAGGAGATTATAAGGTAAAGATCAACCAATCAGAAGATTAAAAGGAAAAGATCAACCAATCAGGAGATTATAAGGTAAAGATCAACCAATCAGATGATTAAAAGGAAAAGATCAACCAATCAAGAGATTATAAGGTAAATATCAACCAATCAGGAGATTATAAAGAAGGGATCAGCCAATTAGGAGATTATAAGGAAGAGATCAACCAATCGAGATTATAAGGAACAGATCAGCCAATCTGGAGATTATAAGGAAACGATCAAACAATCAAGATTTTATAAGGAAAATATCAACCAATCAGGAGATTATAAAGAAGAGATAAGCCAATCAGGAGATTATAAGGAAAAGATCAACCTATCAGATTATAAGAAAAAGATCATCCAATCAGAAGATTATAAGGAAGAGATCAACCAATCAGGAGACACTACAGTAAATAACAACACATTTTAACACAGATAAATGAGTAGACTATAACAACTCTAGATAGATAGATCAAGGCAAGGTTAAATAAGATTTAGACAAATTAAATAATTAGATTCAGACAAAACTTGATAAGCATGTTTAGATGATCAAAACTTTCTATTTAAAAGTTTACACAAATCTTAAGTCTTTTTAGTTAATTTAGAAAAATCTTAAGCATTTTTATGCAAAGTTTTAGACAAACCTTAGACCTTTTTTTAAGCAAAGGCAAAGGTTTAGACAAATTTTAAACTTTATTATGCAAAGCTTAAGACAAATTTTAAGCCATTATGGGCAAAATTCAGACAATTCTTTGAGTCTTTTTAGACAAAGTTGTGGTGGCCGATGTGGTAACGTCCCTGACTGGTGAACGCCAGACTAAGGTTCGAGTCTTGCTCAAATTCGTTAGTTCCTTTGGTCGCTGCAATCTCATCATTCTCGTGAGCTAAGGATGGGAGTTTGGGGGAGCCTATAGATGTATCTGATGAGTCATCAGCAGCCTGGCCCTCCTTGGTCCTATAGCTTGGGTGAAAAGGGGGCTTGGGCGCTGATTATATGTATAAATGGTCAGTCTCTGGAGCATTGTCCTGCTCGATAGGGCAATGTCACTGACCCTTGCCTCTGCCGTTCATGAGTGGCCTTTAAACCTTTAAACTGTATTAGGCAAAACTTGAGTACAATAAAAGGTAGCAAAATACAATATGAAGAATAAATGCGAACTAAAATAACCATGAAAAAAAGAAAGAAAGGAAAATCGGACATAAAAAAGGATTACTAAGTAATTTACAACCACATATTTTCTTTGAAAAAAAAATTCAGTAATAACATATTTGTCCTTAACACCTGTGTCGAGAACTACAGCTGAGAGAGAGAGAGAGAGAGAGAGAGAGAGAGAGAGAGAGAGAGAGAGAGAGAGAGAGAGAGAGAGAGAGAATACGTCTATTATTATTACTATTACTTGCCAAGCTACAACCCTAGTTGGAAAAGCAGGATGCTATAAACCCAAGGGATTCTACAGTGAAAATAGCCCGGTGAGGAAAGGAAACAAAGGAAAAAACTAAAACTAAAATAGAAGTAACGAGCAATTAAAATAAAACGTTTTAAGAATAGGAACGGCATTAATATAATTTTTTTATATATAAACTATAAAAAACTTATAAAAAAAAAAACAAAGGAAAAGAAATAAGATAGAATTGTGTGACCAAGTGTACGCTCAAGTAAGAGAACTCTTACATAAGACAGAGGCTAGGGCACTATCCAAGATAAGAGAACAATGGGTTGATTTTGGAGTGTCCATCTCCTAGAACGGACCTAACTTAGGTAACTTGTATTTAATGCTACTAAAGAATCTTAATAGTGCTAAAATCACACTATAGCCCTTTCTTGCTCAAGGTTTTCACCAACCTCCAGCCGATGCTAGCGAGGGAAAGTGGTGTACCGTCACACTACGACCTCGCGGTTCGAGGAGCAAAATAGTAAAAAAGCGTAAACAAAACCGATCAGCTGACATCACCATGGCGCCAAGAAATTTTCTAACTGTTGTAGTATTATGTATTCTCGGAATATTACGCGAATTGAAGAATTCTACAACCAACACAGTATGAAAAAAGTAGATTTTTATATCTTGATGCTAGTTGAACTCAAGATTACCAAGCAAGAGCACATCCTATCTGCAGCAGCCATCTTCTTTGTTTACATCCGCAGTCCTGCTCATGGTTTGTGCTCGCTGCTTCCCATCCAGTTGGGAAGCCAAAATCTCGAGCAAAAAGCTCTCGGTTTTATTTTGGGCAGCAATGGGTATACATGATCGCGTCATGTATACCTTACCATTCATCACTATCACATCTGCTTCTATTGTAAGACACAAGTGTTTTAAATATTAATTACATTCACACATCTGCCGATTACCATCGGCAAAATGGAGAGAGAGAGAGAGAGAGAGAGAGAGAGAGAGAGAGAGAGAGAGAGAGAGAGAGAGAAATGAGTGTCCATAACCATCATTTTCCATTCGCTGATCAGATGCTAGAGCGATTTCTAGCTAACTTTCCAACAAACATCAATGTTCGGCTTCCAATGTTACACACACACACACACACATAGGGTGTCCCAAAATAATGTATACACACTTTCAATTGTTACAACTTATTCAATTTATTGATATTAACGTGGAAAACAGATTCACAAGAGAGAAACAATACACATTTAAAGATTCCGAGAGTTCACAGTGAAAAAGTAAGGATTCATGGGGAAATTTGAGAATGTTAAAAAAAAAAAAAAAAAAAAAATCAACTCAGTAAGTATATATTCAAACTGGTTGCTGTTTAAAATGCGATAGACGCTCGATTTTGGGATACATGTTTCACGTGACAGATGACGAACAGATTTTCATGGGGAATTCTGAACATTAGCAATAACATCTTGCTCTTTAGTTGGGCTTGTCGATGTTCTTTTTCGTCCTGAATGTCCTTTTCTCATTCACTGGATGGTCACATGATTCTCAAAGTTATCTACGATTCGTGAAATGGTGACGCGTGTTGGGGCATCACTGTGGAACTCACTCGTAAATCGTCTTTGTACTTCAGCTTTATTTTCACATTTCCAGAATGTTTTTAAAAACAAATTTGATTTTGCTCGAACGTAAGCCGAGTATCCGCCATTCTTACTCCAAAATCAAATCTGAAATAGAAAAAAGTTTATTAGCTATTCAAAGTCAGAGTGTATACATTATTTTGGGACACGTGTATATATATATATATATATATATATATATATATATATATATATATATATATATATATATATATATATACATATATACAAGTGCCCCCCCCAAAAAAAAACAGGAGAAGAGCAACATGGATACGAGAGCAAACTAAAGTCGAGTATGTTCTAACAACATGCAAGAGAAAGAAATTAACATGAGCAGGACACACAATAGGAATACCATATAATAAATGGACATTAAGAATAACCGCATGGGGCCCTGGAGATTGCAAACGAAACAAGGGAAGGAAGAGAAGACGAAGGATTGACGAACTAAGAAAGTTTTCGGATACAGACTGGCATACAAAGACCTTAAACATGCACGTTAGGAAGCATATGTTTGAGGCCTTTTCCTGCAGTTTACTAGTATATATGTGTTGTCAGAAAGCAAAAATTGTTAGGCCTAATAAACCAACTTTCAAAACCTTGCAAAGAAGTCAATGAGATATCAAAGAGGAACTTGTAAGTAAAAAAAAACAAGTTTAGAAAAGAAAGAAGAAGACTCAAGTAAAAAAAAAAACTAGAAAACAAAAACAAGGAAAAAGTCAAGTAAAAATGAGAAAGTCGTCTTGTAAAAATAAGAAAGACATCTCTAGTTCAAATAAGAAAGAAGAAATAAGTCTCTAGTACAAATAAGAAAGAAGTCTCAATTTCAAATAAGAAAGACGCCTCAAGTAAAAATAAGAAAGAAGTCTCAAGTAAAAATAAGAAGGAAGTCTCTAGTACAAATAAGAAAGAAGTCTCAAGTAAAAATAAGAAAGAAGTCTCTAATATAAATAAGAAAGAAGTTTCAAATAAAAATAAGAAAGAACTCTCAATTAAAAACAAGAATGAAGAAACCTCAAGTAAAAATACGTGCTGCATCTGTAATCGCTGGTGAGAAAGTCATCAGTGACCTTGACGAATCCATTCCTGACACATACTCAAGCTCTCTTACGGGACTTCGAGGCTATTCTAATGTTCCCGTTAGGATAGCTGCCGAGAATATCACGCAAACACTGGCAGCCCCTCTGGGATAACCGAGCAACAGGGAGCATTGAGTCATCGTGTCCCCCCCCCCCCACTATCTCTGCAACAGGAGTTGCATCATACCCCTCCCCATCTATCAGTCACGAGAGAACACTTAAACAACATTTGAAGTTCTCTTGCTTGAGGGTTCACTTCGGCACACTATCATATCTGTTTCTATCCTCACTGGGCTATTCTCCCTGCTGGAACCAATGGCTTATTGTATCGTGCTTTTCCAAATAAGATTTTAGCTTAGCTCGTATTATTATAAGAACTTGCGAAGCTACAACCCTACATTTCCTTACACTAAACTTTTCTTCTATCCCACCCTACATTAAGGGGTCGGTTGTCTGATTGCACCCTCTCCACTGCTTTCTATCAAAGGCATACTCTCTCCATATCAATCCTTCACCTTATCTCACCATCTAATTAATTATCAGCGTCCATCTCAATCTTCCTTTCCTAACATGTTCTCAATCCCTCCCCACCATCCATCCTTAACACATACCCCTACCATCTCAGTCTTGACACTCTTATCCCCTCTGTAATCTTTACTATGCCTGTCATTCTTTTTATTTCATCATTTGCCAAATTCTTATCACCTCTGTAATCTTTATCATGCCTGCCATTCTTTTTACTTCATAATTTTCAAATCTTTCAAGCAGTTTTCCTTGCACTGAAAAGTGATTGGTTAACCTAAGTTTCCCAGGTATATTTCCTCTCTCCTATTACCATTCTGCACCTCACTTTAGTTTGTCTCCTCATCAATCACCTAAAAACATGGCTTCATCAGTAATTCCCAGGCCTTCCTTCACTTGAAAATCATTCTTTACTAGAAGCTATCGTAGACAAAAATTCTCTATTGTTTACTAGAGGAAATTTTCCGTTATTAACTATAGGGCCAGTTTCCCATTCCTTCCATCCAGACTAATCAATAGTTTGTTCTCCAGTGAAAAGGTCACAGTCTTCAGTGCTCACAATCAGGGAATCCCTCTCTAAAACAATCCCAAACGCTCCCTATTTTCCACCTCTATTTCTGTCGAATATCAATTTCTTTTCAATACTCCAAGTTGAATCTTGCACTTAACTCTGTGTCTGTTAAATCTTGCACTTAACTCTTTGTCTATGTTGAATCTTGCACTTGACTCTTTGTCTATGTTAAATCTTGCAATTAACTCTAAGTTGAATCTTGCACTTGACTTATGTCTATGTTAAATCTTGCACCTAACCCTTTTTCTATGTTAAATCTTGCACTCAACTCTTTGCCTATGTTAAATCTTGTACTTGACTCTTTGTCTATGTTAAATCTTGTACTTGACTCTTTGTCTACATTAAATCTGGTGCTTAACTCTTTGTCTATATTAAATCTTGTACTTGACTCTTTGTCTATATTAAATCTTGCACTTGACCCTTTGTCTATGTTAAATCTTGCACTTGACTCTTTGTTTATGTTAAATCTTGCACTTGACTCTTTGTTTATGTTAAATCTTGCACTTAACTCTTTGTCTATGTTAAATAATGCACTTAACTCTATGTCTATGTTAAATCTTGCACTTGACTCTTTGTCCATGTTAAATCATGCACATAACTCTTTGTCTCTGTTGAATCTTGCCATTGACCCTTAGTCTATGTTAAATCTTGCACTTGACTCTTTGTCTATGTTAAATCTTGCATTTGACTCTTTGTCCATGTTAAATCATGCACATAACTCTTTGTCTATGTTGAATCTTGCCATTGACCCTTAGTCTATGTTAAATCTTGCACTTGACTCTTTGTCTATGTTAAATCTTGCACTTAACTTTTTGTCTATGTTGAATCTTGCACTTGACTCTTTGTCTATATAAAATCTTGCACTTGACTTTTTGTCAATATAAAATCTTGCACTTAACTCTTTGTCTATATAAAATCTTGCTTGCCCTTAACTTTTTGTCTATGTTAAATCTTGCTCTTGACCCTTTGTCTACATTAAATCTTGCACTTAACTCTTAGTCTTTATTAAATCTTGCACTTAACTCTTAGTCTATATTAAATCTTGCACTTGGCTATTTGTCCATGTTAAATTTTGCACTTGACCCTTTGACTATGTTAAATCATGCACTTAACTCTTTGCCTGTATTAAATCTTGCACTTAACTTTGTCTATATTAAATCTTGCACTTAACTCTTTGTCCATGTTAAATCTTGCACTTAACTCTTTGTCTTTATTAAATCTTGCACTTAACTCTTTGTCTATGTTAAATCTTGCACTAAACTCTTTGTTTTTATTAAATCTTGCACTTAACTCTTTGTCTATAATAAATCTTATAATTAACTCTTTGTTTACATTAAATCTTACCCTTAACTCTTTGTCTATATTAAATCTTTCACTTGACTCTTTGTCTATATCAAATCTTACACTTGAGTCTTTGTCTATATTAATTCATGCACTTAACTCTTTGTCTATGTTGAATCTTGCACTTAACACTTTGTTTATGTTAAATCTTGCACTTGACTCTTTGTTTATGTTAAATCTTGCACTTGACTCTTTATATTAAATCTTACATTAAACTCTTTGTCTATGTTAAATCTTGCACTTAACTTCTTGCCTATGTTAAATCTCGCACTTAACTCTTTGTCTTTATTAAATCTTGCACTTAACTCTTTGTCTTTATTAAATCTTGCACTTAACTCTTTGTCTATGTTAAATCTTGCACTTGGCTCTTTGTCTATGTTAAATCATGCACTTGAATCTTTGCCTGTATTAAATCTTGCACTTAACTTTGTCTATATTAAATCTTGCACTTAACTCTTTGTCTTTATTAAATCTTGCCCTTAACTCTTGTCTTTATTAAATCTTGCACTTAACTCTTTGTCTATGTGAAATCTTGCACTTGGCTCTTTGTCTATGTTAAATCATGCAATTAACTCTTTAACTGTATTAAATCTTGCACTTAACTTTGTCTATATCAAATCTTGCACTTAACTCTTTGTCTTTATTAAATCTTGCACTTAACTCTTCGTCTTTATTAAATCTTGCACTCAACTCTTTGTCTATGTTAAATCTTGCACTAAACTCTTTGTCTTTATTAAATCTTGCACTTAACTCTTCGTCTATAATAAATTTTATAATTAACTCTTTGTCTATAATAAATCTTATAATTAACTCTTTGTTTACATTAAATCTTACCCTTAACTCTTTGTCTATATTAAATCTTTCACTTGACTCTTTGTCTATATTAAATCTTGCACTTGAGTCTTAGTCTATATTAATTCATGCACTTAACTCTTTGTCTATGTTGAATCTTGCACTTAACACTTTGTTTATGTTAAATCTTGCACTTGACTCTTTGTTTATGTTAAATCTTGCACTTGACTCTTTATATTAAATCTTGCACTTGACTTGCACTAAACTCTTTGTCTATGTTAAATCTTGCACCTAACTTCTTGCCAATGTTAAATCTTGCACTCAACTCTTTGTCTTTATTAAATCTTGCACTTGCCTCTTTGTCTATGTTAAATCTTTTGAAATCAAAGTTAGTTGCATTTAGCTCGCCTTTCAGTTACAATCTAACTGCTCGCTCGCACACCCTGCTAGCTTCCATGGCAGGGATGCCTATTACAGGAATCCATGATGAACATGTACAGCAGTATTGTTTGCCCTATTTCATCAGAGCCTCAGCAACTTGGTTCTAAGAACTATGCTGAAATATGAAAACATCCTACACATCAATGAAAAGGCTGCATGACCTAACTAGAGGGGCACTCAGTAGAGCAAAAACCTCTGCCGCAATCGCTAATTTCTTGATCTTTTGCTCGATCTTGACCTTAACCAGTACTAATTAGTGTGGATTTTCATACACTCCAATATGAACCAAGTTTGAAGTCTCTGTGACAACAATGTCCAAACTTATGGCTGATTACGTGAAATGCACAGCTAGTAATGGCAAGTCTACAGGGTCCAAGATGAAAACGGATGATCAGTCGGCTTGGAAAGAATAGTACCAAAAATACTTTGCAGGTAGGCACTGCATCAAAATTTTCCTTGAAAGTTACTGGCTGAATTCTTAAGTCACTGTAATCTATGACCTAATATCAAATCTAAATGTAAAATTTACTTTTAACCACAAAACTGATCTTAATCACTTTATTTTAAGCTTTAAAATTTGACTTTCAACCCAAAAGCTCTCGGCTCAAGTAAAAAAAAAAATGATTTAATGGACATACACAACCTACATCCTGTATTAACCATCATGTGAACAAAGGGTAAAAAGAAGTTTTATACCGCCTGTTCACTATGCAGCTAAAATGAACAGCTTACAAATACCACTACAAATGTAGCTCCTCATATCACTAATACATTGTGCAAACGGTCCTCATCCAATAATTTCTTAAACCAGATGTGAAGGCCACAAGACTAAAATGAATAGTGACAGAAGATACAGACCACTTTCGTGGAGGTCACCCAACAACGTACAAGTTATCATCAAATACACCGACAAGTCACACAGCTAAATATTATCTCATTTTCCTCCAAACATAGTTATGTAAGGATTTGACAGAGCTTGCATGCAAAATTATTAAAAATAAATCAGTCTCCCATTTGGAGGAAATAGAAGCTGAATCAATGATCACTGTATAACATTCCCAGTCAAACTTTCATAAAAATACTACACTCAAATTATCGTTGTTATTACCTTCGCCAACAAAGTTGGAAGGAGGTTATGTTTTCGACCCTGTTTGTCTGTGTAATTTGTGAACAACTTTCTGGGCACAATTTTACTTATAGAATAGTGAAGCTTTCAGGGATTTCTTGCTATATTGAGATATCCCAGACAATTCTGTGTATATGTAAGCAAAGGGAGAGTGAACCGTAACCAGAGAGAAGGATCCAATGTAGTACTGCCGGGGCCTTCAAAGGACCCCATAACTCTCTAGCAGTAGTATCTCAACGGGTGGCTGGTGCCCTGGCCAACCTACAACCTACTTCTATATCTAATGCTACAGAACAGCTACATGGCACAGTAGCTTGCCTGAATCATAGTTTGTTCCAGCAAATGATGCAGCGACAGCAACAAATCAAGGGAGAAGGAAGGAAAGAGGAAAATAGGCTAGACATTAATACGCTTATCCAAAAGTTGTCGTGACAGCTATCGTATGCATCTTAGACAAGATGCTTCTTGTTCTGTGAGGGAGCTTGGTATGCTACAACACCTGATGAGCAGCTACAACAGATTATAAGGAAAATGTGTCAAAGAACTTGTGGGCATATTCCTTAACCCTGGAAAGGTATGATGGGTCGTTTGCGACCCCTACAGCATTTTCAAAACCTGTTTTTTCCCCATAAATCATCAGCTGTCTCGAATATGGAAGTGATCGACCTGCAAGGGGTGACTAGTCTACATGCCATTGTCTGCTTTAGGACTGATTTTCGTCTAACTTCCCTCCTTCCCCGTTTTTTTACCCCCCCAGGGGTCGACCTCGACCGTGAATACCTTTATAGGGGTAAGTGATCAAACAGCAAAGTTATTACATAATTATAAATTGTCGAACAGTGTTGATACTTGTTTGGTTCTTTATAGTTGGAAAGTGTGGGTGGATGGTGTGTCTACCACTTGCATGACATTGGTTTTGGCTTAGATGCCATATATTGCCATGAGGTCCATTTTCCCTCAAATGCTAATTTCTGATTTTTTTGGTTTTTTTGCAAATTTGATTTTTTTTCTATTTATTTTGAATTTATCTTCAATAATGGCCAGCAGACAGTATTCCCTCGGCATGGATGTCATCAACACACTTCTAATGGAGTTAAAAAGAGATGTTGATGATAATATGGAGCTTGCAACCCCATTCTTCATTCCAAGTGGTAGATTGGGCTGTAAGAGTTGTTGCGGTCTGCGGCCATTTTGTTGACATACCCGAAAGGTAAGTTGGCATATCTCTATATATTCTTGTTCTGTATAGAATTCGTGATATTTTGGTATAATTTAATGCATAAATATCATATTTTATAGGAGATACAATGATTTTCATAAGAAATTTACATTGTGAACTAGGCCGTCAAAAAATGACCTTTAGATTTCGCCCCTGTTATAACAGTAAATTACATCTTAGTGCACATTTTATTATGTATTTCTGTTCTAGGATAATATGAGTTTATTCTATAAAAAAATGAGCCTCTTCCTATTTCATTTGGGTACCCCAAAAAATTCATGAAATTTGGAGAAATTTTTTTGGCCAAAAATATTTACCCTTTTTTTCTCATTTCAGATCTTGACTTCTATGGGTCGCACTCATTTTCAGCAATTACACGCTGTTGCTTTGCCATCTAAGAAGGTGTCCCTAAAGGGATTTATGTGTATATGTATATTTCTATTTTTTGTGAATATTTACGTCGTCTTTTTTTTTTGTATACTTAAATTTTTAATATATTTCCAATAAATAGTTATTTTGTAGATGGGTATCATTTATATTTTCAGTAATTTTTAGCATTCTTTGAAGTATTTTTAGCAAGTCAAACAATACAGATTGATGCATAACTGAATTTTTCCTGAATTTTTTTCGGAGTCGGGGTCGTTCATGACCGAGTATACCCTTAAAGGGGTGTCCGAGTAGCATACCTATCCAGGGTTAAGGTAGTGGCTATGAAGGTTGCACGACATTTTCAGACACCTGCCTTCAAAACTTGTGCCACTGGTAGGTTTTTCTGAAAGGCTAGTATCTCAGCAACCTGCAAGACTTTCTGAGCTTGTGCATGTGCAGGTTCTTTGGGATTCCCACCTGAATAAGAATACTCTCTCCTTATTTTTCTTGAAGCTAGTAGATGATGTTTTTTGGAGGTTTTCTTCTAATGCTTACCAGAGCTAATGGACAGGTTTTGATGCTACGGTCTGGAGGACAGGGTTTGCTTTAGTGTCCTCACAGGGAAAAAAAACAAATGCTATGGATCTCATATCCCTAAGGGAGGAGAGGGAGAAGATCTCAAACCTTGGATATTCCAAAATGGGATTCTAGGTTTTAGCAACAAACTCTGGAATGAAGGTAAAGGAGACCTTTTTTGACCCCTCAGAAGGACAATATTATAAGAAATGCTGTCTACTGAGTAGGGTCTTTATCTGATGCTTGCCTTACAAGTTCATACAGCAGCCTTTTTGGGACCTTATAACTCTGGTAATATTCCACGACAGTTTTGTTGTAGCGCATCAACAATACAGAGTGGCCTCTCAGACTGATAGGATGATCATAGTGTCAAATTAATGTGCAGGCTCTTTTCTTTCTTGGACCAGCACCCTGAGGCAGCCTCATTCCTCCTCTGATACGTCCATGAGCAACAGCATCTCCATAGGTGGCCACTCGAATTCCCTTGATGTGGTTCATGTCCATTGGGCACCAGACTAGATTGTCCTGTACTTCTTGTTCTATTGTAAAAAGGTGGTGAGGCAGGTCTGGGGCTGCTGTACAGCATCTCTTCAAACTCCACTGGGGGAGATGCCCTTGTGGAATGAGCTACTCCATGAAGGAGGTGTCCAAGAAGTTGTTGCCACTGTTCAGTCAGTAGCTGTTGAACAAGAAAGGTTGTGCTAACCTCCTGAGTCTGCTAATGTGAACGTCTACTGGAAAAACTCTCACAGTTGAGATATTTATCAACATTTCCAGGTATTCCGTCCTCGGCTAGGAAGTGAGGTTGGATTTCTCTAGGTTTACTACGATTCCCCAAATCAAGGCAAAAGGAGATAAACTTGTGCCGATGTTGCAGGTAGGGTCTCTAGTAGGAGGATAAGGATCAACTAATCGTCTCGATACTTTAGTACATGCCCCTGGCATGAATCAAAGTCGAGACTAGCGTGAAGATGCAAGTGAACACATTATTATTACTAGCTAAGCTACAACCCTAGTTGGAAAAGCATGATGCTATAAGCCCAGGGGCCCCAACAGGGAAAATAGCCCAGTGAAGAATGGAAACCAGGAAAAATGAAATATTTCAAGAACAGTAATAGCATTAAAATAAATATTTCCTATATAAACTATAAAAACTTTAACAAAACAAGAGGAAGCAAAATTAGATAGAAGTGTGCACCCAATTGTACCCTCAAGCAAGAGAACTCTAACCCAAGACAGTGGAAGACTACGGTACAGAGGCTATGGCACTACAAGACTAGAGAACAATGGTTTGATTTTGGAGTGTCCTCCTCCTACATGAGCTGCTTACCATAGCTAAAGTCTCTCTTCTACCCTTACCAAGAGGAAAGTAGCCACTGAACAATTACAGTGCAGTGTTTAACCCCTTGGGCAAAGAAAAATTGTTTGGTAATCTCAGTGTAGTCAGGTGTATGAGGACAGAGGAGACTCTGTAAAGAATAGGCCAGACTATTCAGTGTATGTGTAAGCAAAGGGAAAATGAACCGCAACCAGAGAGGATCCAACGTAGTACTGTCTGGCCAGTCAAAGGGCCCCATAACACTCTAACGGTGGCCTGGTGTCCTGGCCAACCTACTACCTACTTGGGGGTGATTGGCAGTCTGAAGCAAGACTTTGAACTGAAAAAACTTCCTGCCAAGGATGAAGCTCAGGAATGTCCTTGTATACTGATGGACTGGTATTTGGAAGTATGTCTTTCAGGTCTAGAAAGAGTATAAAATTGTTCCTCCAGATGGCCTCTCATATGGGGTTGCTATCTCCATTTTGAATGGAGTCGAGTCTACAGAACATACTCATTCAATGGGGGAGAGATCACTTTCTGGCCACCAGCCCAAGATGACTTTTCCACAAGGAACCGGCAACTGTAAAAAAAACTTGGATATCCATCGAGAAACTCCATTAGTCTGGTTGCATATGATTACTGGTATCTTTTCTGGCGAGGGCGAGAGCCCCCGTGAGCACTAGCGACCAGGGGTGTGCTCGCACATGGTCAGGAAAATGTACTCATGGTCTTGTAAGCAATTTGGTAGGTGAGATTTTGCAAAGAGACACTCAGGCACAAGACGGCAGATGTGAACAGGAGAGTGCACCTTTGCATGATATTTGGAGCGTTCAACAGAGGTCTTGAGTACAGATGTACACACACACACGCAAAGAGACGGTACATCTCATTGGAAAAAGAACCCGAATGTATAGATTATCTATCAATTCTAATGGAGCAATGAATATTAGAGAGCAAATGAGCGACCAGGAGAGTAATGTACTCCTCACTAGGTGAGAGTGAATCTATAATTTCACTACTGTATTGTATTGAAAACAAAGGAGCATGTGCACGCTCATGGGAGTACCCAAGAGGCAAGGGTGACTGCACCCTGGAACTCTTATTGATAGGTATGAACTGGCCAACATCTAAGTGCCCGTGAACAGATGAGTGCTTGCTAGGAGTGAATATCCCCAGTGGGAACTGGAGGCACCATTGTCACTCATGTGAAAAGGAGCAACAGGTTAGGCACAAAAGATATGCTTTCTTTTCCCTTTTGTAAAGTGTGTATGAGCCTCTTCTGCAGGAGGTCAAAAGAAGTTTGGAAGGAGAGGTGGGGGGGGGGAAGCCATTTCCTTCCTTTCCCAGAAGTCGTCAACAGGAATTCCTTATCAGAGGGCGACAGGGCTACTGAAGGTGAGGAACTGTCACCAACAGTAGTCTGGGGCCAACTGGAAGGGGTCATGTCCGGCACTGCTTCTGCCACAGCAAAGAGAGACTGTGAAGTCCTAGTGAGGACATGCCACAATATCTCAGTAGACAGAATGCCCTTCAAGGCCAAGGAAGGCTACAGTGCCTTTAGAGCCAAAGACTTGTCCTCTTTGTCATCAAGCTCACTACGAAGTACAGTATTGGGATAGGTTCACTTGATTCCCTGAGGCAATTAGCCAATACCACCTCACACGTCACTAGTGGGTACAGAAGATCTGGGTCACCTTCCTCCCTCACAGGGGGAAGATGAAGAGGCTCAAGGGATAGAATACCTAAGGGCAAAAGAAGAGTACTTGTGAACTTCTTTGGCCTAGAGGAAGAACCCATGAAGGGGAAGAATCTCGCTTTGGCTTCTTTTTCTTTCTCTTGCCATATTCTATCCACTTAGGCAATGATCATTTACTGCACTACTGTACTTACAGGGGAAGACTGCGAGCAGCCATGGCCCTGCAAGAAGGGCACAAGAAATGAAGGTGGCGCATTTCTAGCCAGCAACTCCAGGGCAGGACCATATGCCTTAACGTTGTTTCTCCATTCAGCACACACACCAACCACAAGCTCTGTAGAGAAAAAGAAAATCAAAGCAGCCAAATTAGGAATACCGACTATATCCGTACTGCTCTGTTAAGTCAAAATGGCTTCTTGGCATGTTGATGTGTGTGTGTGCTGGTGTGTTCCCTGCTATCCGTGCCAATAACTACCGACGCCTTATTACAAATTTTAACAACCAAGGTATACCTGCGCTGATATCACACTCCTAGGGTTTGTGCCGGTGTAGAAACAAACAGTAATACAGTCATTTACAAAATTTTGCGAATAACAGCAAAACAATACTGTACACCTACAAATAACAAATTCACCATAGTTTAATTGAAGCAACTGTTTATAATCACCTATTTCAAGACAAATACTGTAAAGCAGACAACTTCTTGTTAATACTCCTTGAAACTTGACTTGCTGATAAAGAAAAAGGTAAACAAAGAGAAAAAGAGAGAATAATTGGGTATTACTTGCAACATTTATTGAAAGCAATGATGTCCAAACTGGCTTTGAGAGAGAGAGAAAAAACATGACTAATTCGGGGAGAATTTGTATTTTTCCCTAACTAATACAAAACTTGGAGTTATTTATGTGGATATTCTTTCAGCGGCAGCTGGAGGTAGCCATTAGACTTTAAATGCAAGGTGGCAACCCTGCCTAACAGCTTAGCGGCTAGGTAGGGGGTGGCTAGGGAGTACAGAGCCACCTCTATATATACTCTCACAGCTGTGAGACGTCACTTTTTATTGCAGGCAGGACTTCTGGGGCACAGGTGATGGCTGGCAAATTTATATAAATAACTCCAGGTTTGTATTAGTTTGGGAAAAATACAAATTATATCCAAATTTGTCATTTCTTCCCATATTAACAAACCTTCCGTTTTCTATGTAGATGACTCACTCTTACGTGGGTGGAAGTCCTAGATCTGGCATGGACATTGACCCGGTTTTACCTAGAACAGTATATGACTGTGGTCTATGGAAAACTTTGACACCTCGCTGAAATATACAAAGTGAGTATACTCGCGGCCTGTGAAATTTAGTAAAATAGAGGTTGTTATTTGTCGCAGCCTGTGCAATTTAGTAAAATAGAGGTTGTTATTTGTATGAAACATTTGAGTTTTTAAATAAGAAAAACAATCAGACATACCCATTGTTCCCTCGCAAAAGCAATGGGGACGTTGACAGTATAAAATTATTACTTATACTAGGCTACACAAGGGAAGTGATAATTACCTGAAGAGGTTGAAGCCAGGATGCAGAGGGGCCCATGGTGCTATACCCCAAAGAGAGGGGAAGATGAAGGAAGGAAAGCCAGACATTCTTCTCATTTATCCCCATCTTAAACAGGGTAACCAATGCCCTCATCCAACTGCTACTTGTCCATCAAGGAGCCTGAGGTATCTTAAACCACCTGTTGAGCAGCAACCACAGGACCGATTGTAAACGTATCGAGCCTCCTGTGGGTCTCGTTTTTGAGGTAATGTGCTGTGAATGTGGTTTGACTTTTCCAAAGACCAGCTTGGAGGACCTGCAACACAGAAAAGTTGTTTGAACGCCAGGGAAGTACTAATTCCCCTGACCTTGTGAGCTCTAGGTCGACGAGCTTGAGGAGGATCTGGAGCCAGGGCTCTTTCGATCACCTGGCGTATCCAGGAGGATACTGTGTTCTTGGTGATCCTCCTCTTTACTCTGCCTGAATTAACAAACAGTCAGGGCTATGATGCTGCAGTGCGTTTAAGATAGTATCTCAAACTCCTCACTAGGCAAAGTAACAACTGATCTGGGTTGTTGGTTACAGACCAAAGACTCGAAATCTGAAAGGACCCAAATTTAAGGTCCAGCACCCCGGGATTTTGAGTCTCAGCAATAAACTCAGGGACGAAGCTGAGCATCACTTCCCCCCATCCGTTGAATGGGCAATGTCATATGAAAGGCCATGAAATTCACCAACTCTCTTTGCCGAGGCTAAAGCGAGCAGGAACGCCATCTTCAACCTAAGATTTCGGTCAGTTGTATGGTGTAATGGTTCGTAGGGAGGCCCTATTAGGGACCTTAGTATGTGAACCACGTTCCAAGGAGAAGGCCTGATCTCTAACTTGGGGAAAGTGATCTAATGACTCCGTATGAGTAGAGAAAGCTCCAACGAAGAAGAACTGTCATTCCCTTTCAGCCTGAAGGTGAGGCTCAAGGCTGAATGATAGCCTTTCACCCCCGATACTTAAAGGAGCTTTTCTTCTCAAAGGTATAAAAGAAACTCCGCCATTACTGGAATAGCGGGATGGAGTGGAGAGATATGCCTTTCACGACACCAACCACAGAAGACTCTCCTCTTGGCCTGGTTGACCAAGGCTGAGGATCTACGCAAGTGTCCGGACATTAGTTCCGCAACTTGCCGTGAAAAGTTCTTCTGAGTGAGGTGACGCTGGATAGTCTCCTCGCATGAAGTCGAAGTGACTTCACGGCCTTATGGAAGGTGTTCGCATGTGGCTGTTTGAGTAGATCTGGTTGTGGAGGGAGCTCTCTTGGTCGGTCTACGAGCAGTTGTAGGAGGTCTGGGAACCAGTCTACATGATGCCATTGCGGAGCTACAAGGGTCATCAACAGATCTTTGGATGCTCTGGTTTTGTTGAGCAGTCTTCTCATCAGACAAAACGGGGGAAAGGCGTATAAGTCGATGTTGTCCCACTGTTGTTGGAATGCATCTTGCCATAGAGCCAAAGGGTCCGGGACTGAAGAACAGTAAAGCGGGAGCTTGCTGTTCAGAGATGTTGCGAACAGGTCTACAGTCGGGGAACTCCACAAAGTCAGGACTTTGTTGGCTATCTGTTGATTCCAAGAACATTTGGAACCTACTCTCTGAATCATTCTATCCAGATAGTTCGCGAACACATCCTTCTTGCTAGGAATGAAGTGAGCTGATAGAGCCACCGAATGTTCTTCTGACCATTTGAGGATCTTTACTGTAAGATGGCATAGAGGCTGCGAAATGGTACTGCCCTGCTTGTATAGGTAAGCCACTACTGGGATGTCGCTCATCAACACCACAGAGTGACCTGCCAGCAACTGTTGGAACTAATGGAGAGCTAGGTAGGCTACTCTCATCTCTAGCAGATTTATGTGCTGGTACCTTTCTGATTCTTTACCAAAGGCCGGAGATCGTATGATACAGTAGGTGGGCCCCTCACACTTCTTTTGACGTATCTGTGAAGAGCATCAAATCCGGAGGGGGAACGAGAAGGTTCTGGCCTAGCCGAAGGTTTTTGTCTGCCATCCATCAACTCAAATCAGTCACCTGATCCTGAGTTATGGGAACTTGGGTGTCCGGTGGGTCGGAGTGTTGGTTCCACATGGACTTCAGCTGCCATTGCAGGGATCTTATCATGAAGTGGCCGTTTGGAACAAGACAGATGAGAGGTTAGATGGCCTAACAAACTCTGCCAACGGGAGGCCGGAAGAACTTCTTTCAGGAAGAAGGGAGCAGCCACTTCCTTCAGCCTGTGTACTCTTTCATCTGATGGGAAGACTTTCTCTAGGATGGTGTCTATGATCATTCCGATGTATACCAGTCTCCGTGAAGGTTGCAGTGATGACTTCTCGCAATTTATCAGGATTCCCAGATCCTGACAAAACTCGAGAAGCATGTCTCAGTGACGAAGAAGGGTTGTCTCCAAGTCTGCTAGGATCAGCCAGTTGTCTAGATATCTGAGAAGATGGATGCCGTTCCTGTGAGCCCAAGATGACACTAAGGTGAACACTCTGGTAAACACCTGAGGGGCTGTTGCAAGACTGAGGCATAGAACCTTGAATTGGTATATCTTTCCTTGTGAATGAATTTTAAATATTTCCTTGAAGACGTGTGTATTGGGATCTGGAAGTAAGCATCCTTCAGTTCCAGTGTGCACATGAACTCCCTTGGATGTACCTCTTGAATGACCGTGTCTGCTGTCTCCATTCTGAACCGAGTCTTGTTGGACAAACTTGTTCAGAGGGGAGAGATCGATGACTGGTCTCCAGCTTCCTGTTGTCTTTTTCACCAGAAAGAGCCAACTGTAAAAGCCTGGAGACCTGTCCACTATCTCTTGGAGAGCACCCTTCTGCAGCATGGACTTGACTTCAGCCCTGAGGGCAAGCTCCTTTGCGGATCCCTTCACATAGAAACCGAGATGTACTGGATCCCGAGTCAGAGGAGGGAGAGTTTAAGTGAATGGGACGCGATATCCTAGGGTGATCACATCGACCGTCCAGGGATCTGTCCCGTGAAGCTGCCACCTCTACCAGCAGCGCTGTAGGCATTCCCCCACAGGTGGTAGGTGTTGAGGATTACCATTCCTAGTGGTAGTAGCCACCTCGGCCACCTCCCTTATTTCCCTTGAAGGACTTGGGCCCCTTCTGTCCCTTGGGCCACTTAGACAACTTTGAAGGTCCCGAGGACCTGGTAGTTGACTGGTTAGAGGAAGGTGATTGCTGAGGCCGAGAAGACTGGGAAGGTCTACCATAGGACTGAGAGACCTCCATTTTCGGCATATGCTTATGGAACCGTACTATGACGGTATCCCTCCTCTTGAGTATGGCATTCGCCCACAAGTTGACTTACGTGGTGTGATAGGAACTCAAGAGTCCGGATACCTGACAGTAAGGAGGACTCCAACATCTTCCAGGCCGACTCTTTCGACAAATCGTGGTAGCGAACCACGAATCCTAGTGATCCTAACCATAAGTCCAGCCATGAAGCAGCCTGCATGGCATACATCGCGCCTCTCTCTATGTTCAGGATCTTGAGCATCGACAGTGAGGCCGTCACAGAGGAGAGGATCTGAGTGGAGACATCCTTCGTTAAGGACTCTATCGAAGGGTCAAGGGACATGGTGGAGTGTGGTTCCTCTTCGATCTCATAATACTTCCTTTGTAACACAAAAGGAAGTGGAAGAGACCGAGAGGAGGAACCTGCCCTCAAGGAATTGGACGTTCCAGCTATCTGAAAGATATTCTTTCTCTTGGCAGCAGTTAGGCCTTTGGACCAGGGCAAGGCTGCACTGGACCGCGAAGGCTTCTGGGTCTCGAAAATCTCACCCAGCACCATATCCTTCCCTTCCTAGGTGGCAGAACCAGGAGTGGATAAACAGTTAATGGCCCTTATACAGGCGAGGACCTGCCAAAAGGTATGCTGCGACTCTTTCCTCTCCTGTTCGGAGTGATAGTTCGGACTCGCCACCTGTGGAAGATTTTCATTGAGTCTAAGGGGTCGTCCACCTCCAGGCTAACGTCTAGAGCCTGGGGGTAGGTCAGGGTCGTCAATTGAAGTTGTGGAAGGACCCGCCACTGGGGACTGCGTCTGTGCCTCAGCCTCCCCAGCTTCCCTTGCCAAGGTGTTCTTTGGTTTCGTCTTAAGAGTCCTTCGACTCCCTTCGCGTGGTGCGTTCCTCCGAGATCTTAGGAACAGGAACCGGACGCTGGTCCGGAGGCACTACCTCAATGTCCTGAGGATAAAAGGGATGGATTGCAATCCCCTGGGCAAGCCTAAATCCCATTTCGTCCTAGGATGGATGATATCAGCGTGAGGTGGTCACGCCTCTCATCCGTCTCCTCTGCTTCTTCGTGATGATCTCCATTGACTTCACTGCCTTGAAAGGCAAGTTAGCCATGTACGAATCTGCAGGGGCTTGGCCTTCAGCACGCAATCGGGGCGGATGTGATCTGTGCACTTTCTCTGTCGTCGACTTCATACTAGGGTTCTCATTCTCAATTGACGAACTCGACGAGAGTTCCAACGGTATCCTAGGGGTCGCCCTGACTGAACAGTCGGGGTTGTGGCGCTGAAGGTGCCAACTTCAGAGCCTTCAAGATATCAGCCATGAAGGTCGATGCCCACGGAGGAAGCTTTGTCTCCCTATATCTGCTTTGGAGGTCCCTAGACGAGTGTCCCCGGGGTGAAACCCTAGTAGGATGTCCAGCCGACGGAGGAGATAACCTCTGGGCAGAGGAATACTTTCCTTTGGACGCAGAGGTAGGTCCGGACTAATTGGAATGTTAGCAAACTTATTTGGTGGCTCTTTAAACCCTTCTGGGAAGGTTGTTGGTCTTCCGGTGGAAGTGGAAGATATAGAAGGGTGAGAGGAAGTGTTAGATTCGCACTTGCTCACGATCCCGTCACATCTACTAGCAAAATGCTCACGAAGTTTGCCGATTTGCTCGTGAAATCGTGAGATTCACGAACAAACTTGCGAACTTTACGCATCAAGGGATGCGTTTCGCAAGCAGAAGTGCTCGCAACAGAAGCACTAGGAGACATCAAGGAAGAGGAAGGTATCACGACTTCCTTCTGCCCTAGAGGAGCACCTACATCCAACAAAGTTGGCAGAGGAGGCCTCTGAGTAGGAACTACTCTTGAAGGAGAACGCGCCACATTGGGACGTGTCTCCAAGTGTCGCGTAGGTGAGCACTTAGCTAAGACTTCCCAGGCTGTGAAAGGCACTAAGGCTTTAGTTGGACGCCCGTTTGAGGAGTGTTCAAGCTCATCGTCAGGTTCGGTCCGAGGTCGTTTGGAAGGACTGGTTGAAGAGCTACGAGCTGATGGACTGTGCGTACGCCTACCTCTACCTCTAGACGGGGATCGTCTACACCTTAATCGTGAACGTGCGGTTCATGATCTTGATGTTCGTGAAAGCGAGCATCTAGCTCTCGTTCGAGAACGGCGTGAATGTCGCGAGTGCCTAAC
The DNA here is from genome assembly GCF_036898095.1 of Palaemon carinicauda. Lineage (NCBI taxonomy): Eukaryota > Metazoa > Arthropoda > Malacostraca > Decapoda > Palaemonidae > Palaemon > Palaemon carinicauda. The sequence continues at coordinate 39,387,496 of NC_090737.1, read as the reverse complement.
TCGCGAACGTGAGCGTCGGTTTCACAAACTAGCGATACCTCGTCCTTGTTATCTAGATCTGGACGATCTAGAACGTGAGCGTCTGGACCTAGGTCTAGACCTGTCTCGTGATCATGAAGATAGCGATCGGGAGACTCGTCCTCATGACTAGAAACGCCTCCTAGGAGAGTGTTGAGACCTACGGTTTCATGAGCGCGAAGCTCTAGAGCGTGAGCGTCTTCTAAGCGAAGAGCGCTCTGATCCTGATGACTTACGATCATTACGATCTTCAAGGGAAGACATTCTAGAAGGGCGAGACGATGGCGATACTCATCCTTTAGCGCTGCTGATGGAAGGCGCGCTGCTCCCCGGAAGATCATCACCTGCAACCAGGGGGTTCATGTAGGAAGAAACAGAGGGTTGAGGATTAAGGGACGACGAGGTCCCGGGAAGAAAAGAGAGTTCGTCGTCATGCGTGGAAGGACCGGGGGAAGGCTACAGATGGACCTCGCTCAATTCCGGAGCGTGAGATGTTGACGGCTCTGGAGAAGGTTACCTCGTGGCACTACGCTGAAGAGGGCGCTGCAGCTTCTCCTTCGAAGAGGGTCCCGAAATCCCTAAGGACAACCTCAACTGAAATAAATCTGCAAGGGAAAAAGGCTCGCCAGCGGCTGGAGGAGAAGGTGCTCTTTTAGGGGAAGTAACAACGTCCCCCATACCCTGGGGTTGCCCTGAAGATGAGCGATCTGCGCTCCTGGTTGCTCGTCCCTCAAGAGAGCGCTTGCGAAAAGGAGCTTTTGAAAGTGATTTGGGGGTGTGGGAAGAAGAACACGTCCCGCTCGCCCCTGAGGGAGAACGATCACTCTTACCCTTCTTCTTCCTGTGCCTTACAAATCTCTCCCGTTGGGAGGCAAATAACTCCCTACACTACGCAGGGCGAGCTCTGCTCGCAACGATGCCCTTAACACGTAGGACACAGAGAGTGCAGGTCGGTTTCCAACAACGAAAGGAAGGTCACGCATGCGGCACCCTCTTGCCCTGGACAAGTTCGCATGATGAAGGCAATCATAGAAGAAGGACACACACCTGCCAAGAGGAAGCAAACAAATTAAAGAGTTCAAAGACAGTCAGGAAGAGAGCGGACACGTCCGATATCTACTGAGCCAAAAGAAAAAAGTGACGTCTCACAGCCGTGAGAGTATATATATAGGAGGCTGGGTAACCCCCCAGCCACCACCTGCCTACCCACTAAGGGTTGCCACCTCGCATTTAAAGTCTAATGGCTACCTCTAACGGCTGCTGAAAGAATATCCAAATAAATAATGGAAGGTTAGTTAGTATGGGAACAACTCATCATTTCATGTTTGAAATCTTTATTGTAGAGAATATTATATGGAGTTAGGTGCCTCAAACATGTAGAAATGTCCAATGGCAAAGTTGAGAAAAAATAATGTTGTATACTTTTAAAATACTGGATGGGATATCTGAAAATCCTGGTTTCCTTCAAACAGGTGATCAACATAACGATTACTAAGTAAAATACTAAATAACGCTTGTCTTAACTGAATGATACTGTAGTGGATCTTGGCATATATAGAATGTATAAATACGTGTTAGATTACACCTAAGAGAACCAGGACAAAGGTTACTTCTATACACATTAAAGTAATCCTTTTTCTGGATCAGCAATATTTATATATATTTAATGAGCTGCTCAATGCAAGTGCTTCATAGTAGAGTACAGTAAAGGTTTAAAGGTTTTAAAGCCGCTCATGAATGCAGTGACATTGCCCTATCAAGTAGGACAATGCCCTAGAAACTGATCATATACTGTATGCATATGATCAGCACCCAAGCCCCTCTCAACCCAAGCTAGGAATAAGGAGGGCCAGGCAATGCTGCTGATGACTCAGCAAGATACACCTACAGAATCCCCCAAAACACCCCATCCTTAGCTCACAAGGATGGTGAGGTTGCAGTGGCCAAAGAAACTAACGAGTTTGAGTGGAACTCGAACCCAAGTCTGGCGATCACCAGTCAGGGACGTTACCACATCGGCCACCAATGACAACTATTATCATCATTATTATTACTAGCTAAGCTAACATCCTTCTTGAAAAAGTAGAATGCCATAAGCACAAGGGTTTCAACAAGGAAAAATAGCACAATGAGGAAAGGAAATAAATAAACTACATGAAAAGTAATGAATGAAGAATATAAAATATCTTAGGATTAGTAATTGCTAAAATACCGGTACAGTATATGTCCTTAATAAAAATGTTCAAACTAGAGGGACACTCAGTAGAGCGTGGACATCTTCCGCAGCAGCTTATTTCTCGACCTTAACCTTCATATGTATTAATTAGTGTGGATTTTAATACACTCATATATGAACCAAGTTTGAAGTCTCCGTGACAACGATGTCCAAACTTATGGCTTATTACATGAATTGGACATTTTGCTTGACCATGACCTTGACCTCAAAAAAATAAATAATTTCTAATTTTTTACATAAGTTAATCCCTGCAAGTTTCATTACTCTACAATTAAAATTGTGGCCAGGAAGGTGTTCACAAATAAACACACAAACAGGGGAAAAAACATAACCTCCTTCCAACTTCATTGGAGGTGGTAATGAAAAGTGGGGAAACAACAAACGCAGTAAGCTATGAGATTCCAATCCATGTAATCTTTCAACTTCCAAAGGTCAAAGATAGAGAAAATGAAAATTAGATGTGAACAATCTCCAGATCATATTCTCTTCAAAGACCATTCCAGCTGAACTGTATTAAAGAAGACAGAATCAAAGGGCATTCCTTTGGCAATTTTCTCGCGACCAGGTGTGTCTGTGAAGCATGAATGTTGGTGATGACAGCTATTTTCAGTGTGAAGGTCATGTTCAGTGTTAATAGGTCATAAACAATGGTCTCGCCTAAATAATGGAGAATACTGAATATGACAAATTACATACTACTAATGATTCATAACCCAAAGTTATTTGTTAAGTTGAAACATTTTGCAGTGCATAGCTGCTTAAAGGTCTCTCATTATTGGCAGAGGCAAAGGACAGTGACGGGACAATGCCCTAAAGACTGACCATATGATCAGCACCCAAGACAATTGTCCATCAAGGTAGAACCAGGGAGGGCCAAGTAATGACTGCTAATGACTCAACAGGTAGACCAAACTCCCCATATCCTAGCTCACAAGGATGGAGAGGTTGCAGACACTACTAGATACAGTACTATCAAGTTTGAGGAGGTCTCAAAGACTCGACTAGTTATGACTAGTTAAGCTAGGGGAAACTATAGTGCTTGAGACTTTGTGAATAAGGACTAACAACAAGATACTGTATATGGAATGTGAAAGAAATGGGAATATCGTACAGCGGATTTATCCATCATGGAAAGTAGGCAAAGAAACTATCAACTGAAGAAAGTTAGAGAAAAAAGTAGCAAAATTAGCATTAAAAAAGGCAATAATACCAAAACCGTGAAAATAATGATAGAGCAATAAAAAATCTAAACCAGCCTCCCACTTCCCTTACGAGCATCTTGATTGATGAAATATTGAAGACACCATTATAAGTAATGCAAGAGTAGAAAGGAAGTTGAGTGAAATTCCTCTTACTGTGTGGGCAGAACTGGTATGAACATCCTCAGTCATGTAGGAGCTAAAATGGCAAGGCAAGTATGAAAGGCACACTGATAGACAGACAGATAAATGACTTGCTTTTGTGCACATTCACATTCAATGGTTTGCTTTTGCACCAAGTTTGAATGACATGTATGTTACATTGCAAAGATAAGGCAAAAATAAGTCACAATGACAGGATTGTGGTGTCGCTGTCTGGCGGATCGCCTGCTCACGTTTCTTGTATGTATGTAATCTCAACATTCTTGTCCCTGGTTCTAGCTTGATGAAGAGGGTGGTTTGGGTGCTGATCATATGCATATACTGTAGGGTCAGTCTCTAGCGCACTGTCACTGTCCCTTGCCTCTGCCATTTGTGAGCAACCTTTCAGGCAAACATCTTCCTTCATACCATACGGTTTACTGTTTGGCTGCAATTACCTAAACCCCATTAGTGATGCATAACAAACTAAATGAGACAAACTGATATATAATTTTCTGTTAGCAGTTCTAAGTGTCAAGTTCTTTTGCAATCCTTAATTCTTGTGGAAAGAGTTGCAAAGGCAAAGTTAAGGGAGACAGACAGGAAATATTTCCATCCATGCAAATCTATACATGATCATCTACCTCTATAGGGAGAGTTCTGCTGAAAAAGTAAACACGGGAGACCCTCTGATAGAAGAACAGACAAACCAACTATATCCCTTCATATAAATCTACATTTGTATTTATAGTATCAGGTTTTATTGAAAGTCTCCAAACTGTGCAAGAAGAGCTGATATGACAATGCAAGGATAAACCACATATAATGATCTTCTTTCATCCACGATGATTTGTTTTTATATCGAGTCAGACAAATAACTTCAGCTATGTAATAGGACTTGTGATGACATCATAACACAACAGATATGTTGAAAGACAGATTGATAGGAATTCTTTCTTGCATATCAGTGCATAATATACTTCTGTATGAATTTGGTTTGTATTCATTCTTCCTTCAACTCTGTAGGAATTTCAATAAAAAAAAAAGTTTGACTGACATGCATATCAACAAAAAAGATGGTAAACAGGCTATCCTATCCCATGGACTTCCATTCCATACATAATAATCTACAGTACTTTCACATACCATCAGCAGTGTAGGAAAACATTTTTAAGATTACTTATATTGTGAGGAAATTGTCGAGGAAGATATCAGTTTCAAAGATCTGAGATATGAAACTTGGCTAAAGTCACACCAAAAAATTTTCCAAGACATTGCAAAACTGTATGCGGTCTGGGTTCTTGGACTAAAGGCCAAAATTTAGACAGCAGACTGTCTCTGCCACTCCATCACAAAGACCTGATCTAGAATAGGAAGGAGGGGATACGTGTAGAATTGGGATGGGAGGTGTCCCAGCAGTCTTCCAGTAAAAAAGTAAACAATGAGGAGAAACTCGGAGAGGGCTTTAGGGGACCTCTCTAGAGATGGAACCCCCTTAGTGAATTAGGAACGCACTCTCGAAGGCCTTAAAGACAAAGGCATCCATGGCAAGGCAAATTTGGACAGGTATTTAGACCATTGAATCACTGCAGCTGTCAAACTTCTCCAAATGGAGTGGGACAAAGTATGAAAAATTACTAACTGGGAACCCGTATCCATATGCGAGGAGACACAAGTCTTACATAAATAATCAGGTTATATTGTTTAGACTCCCTAATTTCCAGTTCAGGTTAAGGATGAAAATAGCATTAGCAAGTGTCGCTACCCTCAATATACTAGGGTCAGAAACAACAACCAAAGTGGCGTCAAGGCCAAAAACCATCGGTAAAACAGGAGTAACAAGATTCACAGAATCCGCAAATCAACTAGTCAATATGTGTGTCAGCCTTGGGACGACCAAAAAGAATCTAGCCTACATACGACCCATCATAGGAGTCAACACGGGTACCAGACGTATAAATAGGAGCAATACCCGTAATTCCATGGATATGAACTGTCAAACTAGAAGCTAAACCAGACATAACTACCTTTTTTTCTGAGGCATCAAACTAGGTGCAAAACCAGGTGTAACAGCCTTTTCATAAAGGTACGCAGTATAAAAAGGCACCAAACAAGGTGAATGAGCCTTGAAAATCCTGAGCTAAAAAGCAAGACGTAACAAAGGCACAAAACAAGCAAGGTATAATATACAGTACAGTATTATTTTTACCCGGACTGTTTTCAAAAAGTATTTTTCTCTGCAATTAGCTGAATATTTTTCTGACAAGAGTTGAGGGAAGGGAGAGGAGGTTCATTAAGTGACAAATGTGAACGACGGGCTGTTTCGTAATTTTAGCCAATTTAGTGATATTTTACTTATCTCCCTAAATAGGCAATAACATGACAAATTGTGAGATAATTTGTAATTTTCCTAATTACTGTATACAAACCTAGTCCTTTCCATAGGATAGAATATCAATGAAGCTGGAGTACAAAGCAGTTAAACTTTTATAACGAGGTGTAAAAAAGTGGCTGGTAGTTAATGGCCAGAAGCAGGGACGCTATGCCTCTTCCCTAGTTATTGAGCATTTACTTTGATTGCAGCTGGGACTTTCTAAAGGGTAAGTGATGGAGGGAAAGCACGTATAGGACTCAGGTTTGTATAGTTAGGAAAAAACAAATCATCTCCAAATTAGTCATTTGTTTTGGCACAAATACAAACCCATGTCCTTTACATGGGAGACTCATCCATAAGTGAGAGAAAGTCCTATTCATACCGGCTGGGTATTTATCCCAGACCACCAAAATCTCGGAACCTTGTAAGTTGTGCAGAGTTAAGGTTCTTTACACCTGGTGCACTGGAGGTTTAGCAATAAGCACTGGTCCGTGGCCTGTGTAATAAAGGATACGGAACAAAAATTCTGTGTGGTAATAAAGAGGCATATATATGTCAATGAGTTTGTCTGATTACAACACAACCCCCTCTGCAAGGAGTGCGGAGAATAACATTTCCATATAAAAAAGAAAAGGTACGGACTAAGTAGAGCTTAATGGCTAGTACAGTGGTAATGTGTTTGCCTAGCATTCGCATGACAGAAGATCAATCCCAGGTAAGCTGTTTACTGGGGAAGCCACTATTGTGGTTGGGCTTGCTAGGCTGATGTTCTGGTGGGAATCTATTCAAATGAAACTGGAACACCTTAAACCTTCACCGGCAAGTGAATTTATTCCAGCCGACAGGTTTTTTGATGCTGTGCCCCAAGAAAAGGAAAGGGCCAGTCAATCTACACTTTCATCCCATTCTCACGCGTAACCTCCATCCTCGATCCGTTGCTAATGGTCCTGCAAGAGGAGCCGAGGCAGATATACCACCAGGTCTCAGGACCTGTGAGTCAATTCCTGAAGGTAATGGGCAGAAAATGTGATGTTTCCAGACGTCTGTCCAGAGTACCTACGTCACAGAAATTCTTACGGAATGCCAGGGTCATGCCGACTCCTCTGACATCAAGAGCACTCACACGAGTTCTCTCTGGGGCAAAAAGTGATAGTGGTGAATGAGTATGGTCAATAACTCCTCTTAGCCAAGGGGAGATCTTAATTTTCGTCACCTTTTTTACTTTCCCCGTGCTGACCAAGAGGTGCTTCAGTTGATCAGGATCGTTGGTTACTGGTCTAAGGCTCCTTATGTGAAGCGAAGAAACTGGGAATTGAGAACTGACAGATTATGGGTTACAGTAGCTATGAACTCAGGGATGAAGGAGAACGAGACCTGTATCTAGCGTTCGATCTTAGCAACGCTAAAGGAGAGACCATGAAGCTTGCTAACCTGTTTGGAGGAGGTTAAGGAGAGCAAGAAAATCATAAGTATAAGTTTCCTGTCTGAGGGAAGCCTTAACGGTTCATAAGGTGCTCTTAATAATGACCCAAGGTGGTGGAAAGGACTGCTCAAAATTCTGTATGAGCAAAGTGAGTTCTGCTGAGGAGGAAGTAACAACTCTATAAGAAAAAATAGACTGTCCAGCTACCATTCTTAATTTTGGCCCTTTCGGGGCTACTAGATTCATATTGAGATTGTAAGTAGACTGGACTCGGAATCCCACAAAGTCAAAATCCTGTTCGCTATCTGAGGATGCAAAGACCACTCTGACCCAATGATCTCTATCTCCCTGTTCAGATTGTTCGCCGCACTGCTCTTCTTTGTCTGGAACAAAGCGGGCTGTCAGAGAGATTGAGCTGACCATTGCCTACTCCTGAATTTCTACTGCTATCTAGTAAAGCTCGGGGAAATCATACCGCCTTGTTTGTTTACATGCCGTATGTCACTCCAGTGGTGTTGTCATTCATTGGCACCCTCGAGTGTCCGGTCAAAGAGAGCAAAAGTGTTGGAGTGTGAGGAGAGTTGCTCAATGCTCGAACACGTGGATAAGGCATTATCACTCCAGGTCTCAACACTAAGTGTTGTAGGTGGGTTCCCCCATCCCTCCTTCACCAGGTCTGTAAACAATTTTCTTGTGTTAAGACAGAGGGGGAAAATCCCTTAAAAGTTGAGTCTCACCCCAACACCATTCTAGGTCAAGTCTGGAATCCTCCCCTAACAGAATTAAGGATAGAGGAAGGTGGCTGTCTTGCGACCAATGTCTCTTAAACTCCCATTAACGAGACCACAGGTGGAGGTGACCGTTTGGAAGGAAACGTTCCAGGGAGCTCAGACGATCCAGCAACTTTTGCCGGCTGTGCTGGCAGATAGGGGTGTTGAAGGAAAGTGATAGCCACCTCTTGAAAGTGTAAAAGTCTGTCCCAAGATAGTAAGACTTATAGAACAGAGTTGATGTCCATATTTAGGTGAAATAATATTTGTTTGGGTGCTAAAAGTGTCCTCTTTCAGTTCACTGTGTTCCCCCGCTCATGACAACAAAACAAGCCTGTCTAGGTGATGAAAGTTTTCTTCCAAGTTTGCCAAATCAACCAATCATTCATGTAATGCAGAAGACAAGTACCGTTGATGTGCCCATGTTGAAACTAGAGTAAAAACTCCAGTAAAAACTTGCGGAGCTGTTGAGAAAATAAAGCAAAGAACGTTGAATTGTAACACTGCTTACTATGACAAACAGCAGTACTTTCTGGTAGTAGGCTGGATTGGGATCTGCAAGTAGCCTCCTTAAGTCGATCATTGTTGTGACTTCCAATGGCTTGGTCACCAGCCTGAGTCCGCCTGGAGTCTCCATACTGAACAAGGTTTGAAAAACACTTGTTCAGGGCTGAGAGGTCTATGACCGGCTTCCGGTTTCCAGACGTCTTCCCTATAAGAGTTTACTGAAGAAGCTTGTAGAGTCATCACTTCCCCTGTGTTCAGCAAAAAATCCTTGGACTGTGCTGAAGGTGCACTTGTTTGTGTCTTTATTCTCTATCTCATGTTTATCCAGAAATAACTGGGAGAGCACAACAAAAGCCTGAGATCACTATGTGACTGCTCTAAGTTAGATGAATGAATACAAAAAGATGGGCTCTAAACAAGTATCCCACTTACCAAAGCCAAAAATGTTCAACTGAGAGCACAAACTGAAGTGCTCTCATAGGAGAGAGCACTAACAGGCAGATGAGAGGGTGTGTGATTGATCGTGAGTGGGTAAGATGGGTGATGAATCACGAGCAGGCGTTGATTGTGAGCTGAGCATGTCTAGTAGAGTACAGTAGCATAAAATCTTGCTGGTCCGTCCAGTACTAATCATCCAATAAGGGAAAAGGAAAGACAGCAGCCCCATTCTTTTCTGACTGGCAGTGTGTACAAAGTCAGCCGACTGACTACGAGGATCACTCCTGGTGAGCAGAGTCTTTTTGAGATTCTAGGTGAATTCATCTAAAATAATTCATCTACATATACAATTTGTGTACAACAATTCACCTTCATAAAAGAACTTTATCTCCAAAAATGAGAGATGCTGAGAGAGAAATTACCAGAAAACAAGAACTTAGGTTTTTTCTTAATTACTAAACTACCATTACATGATGAATTTCCTTTCTTATTAAGAACAACAACTGTCAATAACAACATTCTTAAGTTTTTTTCGAGGTTGTCAGCAGTAAACATTCAGGAGATAAGGAATTCTCTCCCATTGAGGAGCATAACCTCACTGGTGTAGGTCAGGGTACAAATACAAATACATTTCACGCTCTTTTCCCCTTTGAGAAAATCGAGAAGAGAAGGGGTTTTCCCCGTAATCCTAAAATCAGACCTGGATCCCGAGTCATGATCTCCTCAGGAAAGTCATGAATCTCTTCTGGTACTGACTGAAGATCCTTACTTTCTCTGAAGTTTAAACCTTTCAAGAAGGGGAAAGGGGTTTGATGAAAACCTCACATGTTCCAAGGTGTCATGGAACTGGGGATCTGAACAGAATTTATCATATTTTGAGAGAATGAAGAAGTTCCCTTATGGAATTCTTCGATTCCGATGGGAGACAGGGTGTGAGGTCGACACAAATGGGATCGAGGACAATCAATAATTGCTGCAGGAAGAAATTACAGTACTCTGGGTGATCTCGAACCACACCTCTGGTAGTTGCGAAGATCTACAGAATAAACCTACAGGTGATAATTATGAGTGTGGGCTGGAGAGAGTGCGCTCTAGCTGTCACTGGTGTAAGGTCTCTTCTAAAAGACGGGGTGTGAGGTCGACACAAATGGGATTAAGAACAATCAATAATTGCTGCAGGAAGAAATTGCAGGACCCTGGATGATCTCGAACCACCCCTCTGGTAGTTAAGAAGATCTACAGAAAAGACCTGCAGGTGATAATTATGAGTGTGGGCTCGGGAGAGTGTGCTCTAGCTGTCACTAGTGTAAGGTCTCTTCTCAAAGAGAATTCCAAATTAGCCACCATACTGAATGCAAGCACTGTAGGGGTTCACCTTGAATCCTGTGGGGGAACATCTATACTAAAGTAAAAGTTATTTGGCCATCGAACCAGGGTCTTTTTCAGAATACTTTGTGTCAAACTCAGAATAATATGGACATCTCATCCTCTGAGAGAGGAACCTAATCTCCTTATCCCCAAAAGCAGATTAAGCTCTTTGCTCGAAGCTAACCATTGTCTTGTACTTATTTAAGAGAGACCATAACCTCAAGCAGCAGAGTTGATGGTGAACGATTTCGTATTAACAATGATAAAATGACAAATTCGTAGATAATTTGTATTTTTCCTAACTATATAAACCTTATCTATTTAATAAGGGTATTACTTTTGGCGTAGCTGAAATGACAAGCCATTAATTTTTAACGAGGGTTAACTACCCACACTGCTAGTTAGCGCGGGGTAGGGAGGATGGCTTGCTACCGCTCCCCCTCACACACCTGTAATTGAGCTCACTTTGCTTGGAGGTAGGACTTCAAGGGGGATAGGGCTAGTGGACACGTTTGGTTAAATAGCTAAGGTTTGTATAGTTAGGAAAAATCACAAATTTTAAGTAATTTGTATTTTTCCTAACAGTACTTACCTCGAACTACTTTCTTAGGAGTATCTGGGATCTCCTCCCATCTGACCAGAATTTTGTATAGTTTACCCTACTCCCGTTTTCTATGCGGGGTAATCTCTGGCGGAGTGATACGCGCCCAGAGACGACCCGTGGTCAGAGTACAAGCTTGCTCAGGTCTTGATCTCCAGTATGTTTTGACAGATAGGTTTCTATTAAGTCCTGTAAGGCACTCGGGGCAGGATGTGCGGGCCATAACCTGAAAGTAGTTCGAGGTAAGTACTGTTAGGAAAAATACAAACTACTTAAAATTTGTGATTTGTTCCAACAAGGAGTACTTACCTCGAACTACTTTCTTAAGAGACTTATACCTTAGGAGGTGGGAGTGTACCACAGGACCCAGAGACCGTGATGAGGAGAGAAAAGGGGGAACCTAGATAGGAGGCTAGGTTCTGCTGACCCTCCGAGAGAAAACACGAGAAATAGGGAAAACTACCCAAAAAACTATCTTAGTGTCTAAGTGACTCACCTCTGTAAAAATCCTTGGAGACGTATCCATTCACTGACGATGTATCCCATGGTAGTTAAAGGACTTTAGTGTCATGTCAGGGAAGGTAATAAGGGAACAGGGGGGGGGGAGGGAAGGAACCTGTGTCTCTTGGACTTACTGCCCGTGGTTTCCCTGGGGCTACACCTTTAAATCTTTTGAAGCGCTGAAATGACGGGACCGAGAGAGAATCCGTCCAAGGACCTCCTCGAGCATTCCTTCAAGTAGTGAGCTGTGAAGGTTGACTGATTGGCCCAAGTACCAGCCCTCAGGATTTGGCCCACTGCCAAGTTCTTCTCAAAGGCCAACGAAGTACTCAGACCTCTGATGTCGTGGGGTCTAGGCTTACCCGGAATAGGAATCCCTACACTACTGTAGGCTCTCATGATCACTTGCCGTAGCCAGAAGGAGATCGTGTTTCTGGAGACTGGTTTCTTTACTAATCCTGAAGAAACGAACAGACTTGATTTCGGGTCTAAGTCTGGCTGTCCTCTCCAAGTACTTCCGTACTGCTCTGACAGGGCACAGCCGCAAGTCCTTCGGGTTGTCTGAACGTGGGATTGCCGGCACCGAGAATCCCTCAAACTTGGGGTCCCAGACTGCTGGGTTCTGGGTCTTGGCCACGAAGGAGGGTACGAACCTGAAGGTAGCTTCACGCCAGCCCCTCGAGTGTGACAGCTCGTATGAAAGTCCATGAAGCTCCCCTACCCGTTTTGCTGACGCCAGTGGTAACAGAAAAACTGTCTTAAGGGTGAGCTCCTTGTCTAAGATGTCCTTTAGGGGTTCGAAGGGAGGTTCTGACAGCATCTTCAGGACCCTAGCCACGTCCCACTGGGGCACTCTAACCGCTTGAGGGGGGCATGATTGCTCAAAGCTCTTGACGAGCATCAAGATGTGTCTGGAGGAACCTAGGTCGATGCCCTTCAGGAGGAAGACTTGTCCTAGGGTGGCTCGGACTCCTTTAATGGCTGGGATGGACATATTTACCTCGTCCCTGAGATAGACTAAGAAGTCAGCTATCTCCGGGATGGAGGCTTTCAACGGCTTGATGTTCCGAGCGATGCACCACTTCGTGAAGGTAGCCCATTTAGCCTGGTACACAACGGCTGACGACCGGCTCAGGTAACCTGACATCCTCGTTGCGGTCTTCGCCGAATACCCTTCCTTCCTCAGGAGAAGCTCGACAACCTCCACGCGTGAAGGCAGAGGGACCGAGGGTTTTTGTGGAACCTTTGAAAGTGTGGCTGCCGGAGAAGGTCTGACCTGTCCGGAAGGGGCCAAGGTGGAAGGCGCGCCAGTTCCTTTAGATCCGCGAACCACTCTCTCTCCGGCCACCAGGGCGCTACCAAAGTCATCCACAGGTTGTCCGCTCTCCTCACCCTGTTGAGGACTTGTCTGAGCATTCTGAAGGGAGGGAAGGCGTAAACGTCGAGGCTGTCCCAAGGATGCTGGAAGGTGTCCTCGAATGCCGCTCCTGGATCTGGCACAGGAGAACAAAACACGGGGAGCTGTGCGTTCAGCCTCGTGGCGAAGAGGTCTATTACTGGCGAGCCCCACTTCTGAATCAGTCTTGGCCACTTCTGGGTGCAAGGACCACTCGGACCCCACCACTTGACCCATTCTGCTGAGGCCGTTCCTCTTCCCTGGAATGAACCTGGCAGAGATCTTGATCTGCTCCCTTTCGGCCCATTCCAGGAACTCCAACATGAGGCAGCACAACTCCCTCGATTTTAGTCCTCCTTGCTTCTTTATGTAGGCCACCACCGTGGTGTTGTCGCACATCAGTGGCACGGTGTTTCCCCGGAGCTTCTGAACGAACTCTAGGCATGCCCTTTGCACTGCCATCATTTCCAGTACGTTGATGTGCAGGTTCTTCTCTTCGGCTAACCATCTTCCTCCTGCTGTGCTATCGAGGAGATGAGCACCCCAACCCTCCTTGGATGCGTCCGTGAACAGGAGCATCTCCGGAGGGTCGGCCGCGAAGGGCATCCCCTTGAGGGTGTTCGATGTGTCGTGCCACCACTCGAGGACCTCCTTCGTTTCCGGGGACATCGGGACCACCTTGTGCGGGGAGTCTCTCTGGTTCCAGGCCTCCTTCAGGTTCCACTGTACTCCCCTGAGTTTGAGTCTCCCCTGTGGGACTAGCTTCTCCAATGAAACGAGGTGACCTATCTGTCTCTGGTCAGTTTATTTATCTTCATAATCTTCAGCGTTGTTGTTAACGTCTGTCTATCTGTCAACATTCCAATAGAAATTCACAGAGGTAGGATACATATAAATATCAATATGTCTGCTGATACTTTTGTCTTTACAGTGTTTTTATCTTGGTAGCCTACTGACAAACATAATATATAATATATATGTAACATTTGCTAAAAAATGTATAAGCCTATAGAGGTTGAAAAGAGTTTAAAATTCTATCGGAAAAATAAACAAAAACGTGATAAGAAGTGTATCAAAAGATGCTACATATAATGCCAATATCTATACAGCAGTATTTACACTATTCATAAATAAATACTGTTGAATGATATAAAATATATGCAAATACATATATAGGAAGAAATAAATAGAATAGGGAATGAAACTAAGTAAACTGTTGAAGGCTACTTTATAAGAACCCAACCTTTAACCGCAATCCCCAAGGTCTTAACAGCAAAGCTAATCCCCCCATGTTTAATCCAGCTTAACATTAAGTGTGCTTGTTTTAAGAGTTGTAAAGGAAAGTGATCGGAAGAAGAGGAATCCTCCACTAAGTATTCTGAAAAAGACCCTGTCCGACAGCCAAATATCTTTTGCACGAGTATAGGTGACACATAAGGCCTGTCTGTGTGACACGCAAAGAGGCAAAGCGTGAGGTATTGAGGTGTAAGCATAGTAACCCACCTGTTCCCAGCCCCTAACAGTAAGGCGTACGGGGGTAGTGCGCGGCCATGCCTGTGTATGTTGAAATATTTTGATCTCTAACACAGGGATGCTTGGCGCTCTTCTCAATTACGGGCAATGTGCATGTCCCAAAGAGAGAGCGTGGGATGCATGATAATGCTAATTATGTCTCTTCCTTTAGTAGGGGAGAGCGAGCTAAGGAAGGCATGCGGGAATCCATAGGATCGCGTGAAGCTCTGTCAGCTGTTAAGCGCTAGAGTGAGAGCTTGCCCCGTGCTTGCTAATATCAAGTGTATCAGGAGTGCGCTGTGCACAGACAAGGTGTGACGTGCAGGGTTTCCAATCTAGTCAGAAAAAGCAGTGTGCGCAAAGCAGCGCATTCATTGCTAAATGATGACAAAGTCCGAACAATGCGCACTCAGAGATATTTCTCGCAAGCGCACCAAACTTAATTTTATGGTCTCCATTTGAGAAGCAGAGCTTGCTTCTCCTCAATTTGTAAGGGGTTCGACAACCAGGAATTCTATTCCAAGGCCGCTTTGATTGTTCGTCCTCCAAGTTATCAAGTCCATTAGTTAAAGAAACTTTTAAAAAATCTAACCCTAGAGATACCCATGGCAACAAACCATTACAAATATGCTGGAAAGAAAATGATAAAAGTAATAAAAAAAGCCAAGAAATTCCAGCCAGTGAAAGAATATCTTTTCTCACAGAGGGCTGAATTCCAAGTGAGTGCTCAGAGGCCAGGGAGGGCGGAGCTTTCCCGCTCCCAGCCACATGTTTACATTTCATTATATTGTCAAGGTTTAACTGCCGCGTACTACAGCTTCAGTGATACTCTATTCTACGTAAAGGATGAGGGTTTGTATTTGTGCTGGAACAAACACAAGCTTTATATCTTGCCATGAAACAGTGGCAGCCATAGTTCACATACGGGTGTATGTTGGGTCATCTGTGAGTAAGAAAACAAGACCACAATTTGATGTTTTATACAAGTTGTGGAAACAGGACTATAACTGAAACCTGATTGGTTCTTGAGTTTCATTTGTCGAGAACATTTTAAATATACAGTATAGTAATACTGTATGTATAATGTAGGGGTGACATGACAAATTCGAAGATAATATGTATTTTTCCTAACCATACAAACCTTAGCTATTTACAGAGGGTTTACCTTTTAGCGCAGCTGAAATGGCGAGCCATTAGAATTTAACGAGGGTGTATTACCCCCGCGCTAGTTAGCGGGGGGGTTAGGGGAGTGGTAGCTAGCTACCCCTCCCCCCCTCACACACAGATGAATGCTCACTTTCACTTAGAGGTAGGACTTGTCTTGGGGGACAGGGCTGGCGGGCAAATATGTGTAAATAGCTAAGGTTTGTATGGTTAGGAAAAATACAAATTATCTTCGAATTTGTCATTTGTTCCGTAACCGAAATACAAACCACGCTATTTACAGAGGGTGACTTACCCCTTAGGTAGGGTGGAAAGTCCCCAGCCATACTGGCTTTGGCTTTACCCGGCGACTCAGAATCCAAGTGAGTCGCACTCGAGAAAAGGAGTCCCTGCACCTCACAAGTTCCTTGCTCCGCAAGGAACCATGTGGCCTACGTAAGCTTGTGTGTGAAGGAAGAAGTGTGACCCGTCCTAGGCAGTTGCCCTGGAGTTCCAGAAGGAACTCTGGGTTAGGACGTTCCCAATACCACCTCGTCAGGGTATGGGGGACGCGACAGTATTGACTCAATACTCGGAACACAAGGAAGCATGGTTTACCTGCAGAGGTTCGAGGTCAGCTATGCAGAGACCAGGATTCTGCTTCCCCGTAGAGGGGATGATGAAGAAAGAAATAAGAGCCAGACATACTTCTTTCGTTCATGCAGACTAAAACCTGATAACAATGCCCTCAACCTTCTGCTACCTGTCCAAAAAGGAGCCTGAGGTTAGACCAGCTGTTGTGTAGCCACCACAGAGCGATAGAAAACGTATCGAGACTCCTGTGGGTCACGCCCTGCAGGAAGCGGGCTGCGAAGGTCATTAGACACTTCCAGACTCCAGCTTGTAGCACCTGCGTCACAGAGTAGTATTACTCGAAGGCGAGGGACGTTGCGATGTATCCAACATCGTGCTGTAGGGCGACGTGACGGGGGAGGGTCTGGAGACAGGTCGAGATGAATGTCCTTGAGTCCGGGCTGAAGAGGTATACTGGTGACTCTCCCCCGTGTCCTCCTTGTGCTCCCAAATCGGCTGCAACTGAGGACAAACTGCAGCTGTTCCCAAAGCTAACCTCTCGATTCCTTTACTGGCAAGAAAGAGAAGGTCTTGGGACATCAGATACAGAATGGAGACTCGAAATCTTGAATGAATTGGACCGAAGGGCCGGGACCCCCAGATTCTGAGTCTAGCCAACAACTCAGGAGCGAACCTGAATGTTGCCTTCCCCTCTTCCTTAGAAAGGGCGGAGTCGTAAGAGACCAAGAAGATTGCTTACACACTGGCCGTGGCCAGAGTGAGCAGGAGACCCAAGGCGGAATGCAATCCGAGGACTGTCGTAAAGGGTCTTGAGAAGATCTCTTAAAGGACTAAAAGTCTGAGCCATGCTCCAAGTTGGAGGTCTTCCTCCGACTAGGGCAGGGATGATCGTAGCTTCGCATGAGCGAGGAAAGATCCAGCGGGCAGGAAAAAGTTATTCCTTTAAGCCTGAAGGTCAGGGAAAGGCTGAGCGACAGGCTTCATTGCCGAGAGCGGAAAGGAGTTTCCTCCCGCCGAAAGGCAATAAGACCGTTATTGCTGGAGAAGAGGCCTCAAGGGAAGAGGTATATCTCCCACGGCACCAACCACCGAAGACACTTCACTTTGCCTGGAAGACCCCTGCGGATGACTATCGCAGATGACGCGACCTCCGTACCGCGACTGTAGCGGGTTGTCTCTTCTTGAGGAGGAGGCGTAGTGTCTCCAGGCATGAAGCCGAAGCGGCGCCCCGGTTCGGGAGAGATGTCGCAGTGTGGTTATTTGAGTAGTCTGCGCCGTGGGAGAAGCTCTCCCGGGAGTTCCGTCAGGGGAAGCAGAGGGTCCAGAAACCGTTCTGCGCATAGTCCCAGTGGAGCTCTCCCATTGAAAGGTTGACAGACAACCTGGTCTTGTTGAGACCCATTGTCCACAGACAAAAAGGAGGGAAGACGCAGGCGTCGCAGTTGTCCCACCATCACCGGAATGCATCTTGCCAGAGTCTCGGGGTCTGAGACTGGGGGGAAGAACAGCGGAAGCTTGAGGTTCCAAGCTGTCGCGATCAGGTCCCCCAGACCAGGACTTGCTGGTTACTCAAGGTCAAAGACCCCCAGGTACACTCTTTCTACGAGGCTCTGCTCGGATAGTCGGAGAGAACATTCCTCTGCCTGGAATGAGAGAGCCGATGGTGGTATTGAGATAATCTCAATCATCCCGGTATCTCTACTGCAAGATGTAAAGGTGTGAAAAAGCGTCCGCTGCTGGTTAGAACACGCCAGAATCATGAAGTCAACGCGCACGGGGCGACTCGGCAGGAGCTGTAGGATCTGTAGATGGGCAAGACTACGGCCCCTAAGCCTGCCTGAATGATGGAGAGGTATCCTTCAGGTCTTGACCATAGGCCTGGACCGGATCATCCCCCCCCCCCCCCTTTCCTTTGACGAGTCCGAGAACAGCATCAAGAATGTGGGGAAAGGACGAGAATATCCACTACCATCAAGAGGTTCCATAGGTCAACACCCATTATTATTATTATTATTATTACTATCCAAGCTACAACCCTAGTTGGAAAAGCAAGATGCTATAAGCCCAGGGGCTCCAACAGGGAAAAATAGCCCAGTGAGGAAAGGAAATAAGGAAATAAATAAATGAAGAGAACAAATTAACAATAAATCATTCTAAAAACAGTAACAACGTCAAAACAGACATGTCATATATAAACTATTAACAGCATCAAAAACAAATATGTCATAAATAAACTATAAAAAGACTCATGTCCGCCTGGTCAACAAAAAAGCATTTGCTCCAACTTTGAACTTTTGAAGTTCTACTGATTCAACCACCCGATTAGGAAGATCATTCCACAACTTGGTAACAGCTGGAATAAAACTTCTAGAGTACTGCGTAGTATTGAGTCTCGTGATGGAGAAGGCCTGGCTATTAGAATTAACTGCCTGCCTAGTATTACGAACAGGATAGAATTGTCCAGGGAGATCTGAATGTAAAGGATGGTCAGAGTTATGAAAAATATTATGCAACATGCATAATGAACTAATTGAATGACGGTGCCAGAGATTAATATCTAGATCAGGAATAAGAAATTTAATAGACCGTAAGTTTCTGTCCAACAAATTAAGATGAGAATCATTGCAGGTCTAATAGTTCCGCTGGTCCCATAGGGGCCAGGAAGTCCGGTTAAACGTTGCCTGAAACCACCGGAACTTGGACCGCCCCACATGGAACTTATCCTGAGGCGACCATTTGGACTATAGACGGGTCAATGAGGAAAGGAGAACTAGGAAACGTTCCAAGGTAGGGCTGAAAGCTCTGCTTGACTGAGAACAGGTACTGCGACTCTCCTCAGTCTTGCCACAGTCAACTGAAAGGAAGGCTCGGAGGATGTGGCAACAGAATCTGGCGTCCCCAGGTGGTCACCCATCCAAGTACCGACCAGAACCGACGTTGCTTAACCTCGCTGGACGGACGAGAAGCGGGGTTTCCAACGTGGTAAGGATGTTGACTCAATATCATGGCCAGATACTCCAGATGTTGAGGCAGAAGAAGAGAAGGCTCCAAGCAAAGTACCATGAACCCACACTCATGGTAAGCAACCGGAAGCTTGTCCCGGCGCTGAAGAAGGTCGAACCCGAGCCTACCGGAGTTGACCAGCCCTCCAAAAAGCAGAGGAGGCGGAAGCCTGCACCTGAGCGGCCATGAGGAAAGCAGGGAGAGTTCTCTAGGGAAAAAACCTGCTATGCCACGGCGGGATAGCCCCACTGCATCATAAGCAGGAATACTTGCAGTCTAGGCTGAATTCCACGAGTTCCCTGGAAGATGGATGGAATGGAAACTGAAAGTACCCGTCCTTCCGAACCAGGGTTTAAGGAGTCCTGTCGCCTCGTTACCAGTCTGATCGATTCTGCTGTTCTATGCTGGCCGAAGTTTGTTTGACAAACTTGATCAGGGCTGAAAGGTCGACTACGGAACTCCCCTCTCAGATCCTTCCCTACAAGAAAGGATCGACTGAAGAGGCCGGGGGTGAAGCCGTCGATGATCCTATGGAGGACCTTCGCCTAAGGTATGGATCATTCTGCCCAACCGGGCAACTCTTGCCGACGCTATGGCATAGAGGTTCAGAGACACTGAATTCGCTGACAGAGACGGCAGGCGCGATATCCTTGGCTGATCACAGAGATTGTGCAGGAATGGGCATCGGGAAGCTGTCATCCGGATGAGTAACCTTGAGCATCCTCCCAGCGAGAAACCTGCAATCCTAGAGTTCGTGAACTCTGCCGCTCCTTTTAGGACTATGCCCCCCCGGGGGAGCCTCCCGTGCCATCTGTTCCTGACAGGAGGAAACAGCAATTGGACACCTTGTCCCAGTTGTCGTAGCCGATAACTTAGGCCGACGTGGTTAAAAGAAAAGGGCGCTGGAGCCCTGCAGAGTCTGGAAGAAAGCGCCTTGGAGGAGTGAAAACGGAAATCGATTTCCTCCGCACAGCCACTGTCTAAGTCTCTGTCCTTGGGCACAAACAAACTCTTCTCAAGGATGGAAGGGTGTCTGAGGTCGTCGACCTCCACAGATGAGACACCCGAAGGAAGCCCTCAGTCAGCGCGTCCAGATGGTACAACATCGAGCTTGTCCGCAAGTTAGATACTTAACGACGAAAGGCCAAGGTGCCTGAGCTCGAGAGGAGGAAAGTACATATGATCTTCCTGTAGCTTCCTTGAACCAAACCTTGGGCTGTAACCGAGGAGGGAAAGGACCTGGTAAGCCCCCAGAGGAAGGGGTAAGCAGTCACCCCTTGTCCGATGGAGAAATCTCGAACGGAAAGCCCCCCCGCCAAAAATCCTTCCAGGGAATGACGGGGAAGGGCTAACCCAGGTTCTGGAAAGAGGAGTGTTGCTCAGACCTCCCTGAAGTTTCTTCCTATTCTTGCAAGTGCCATGCTCTGCGTTTACGGGGTGAGGCCGTGTTCTGGAAATACGCTCCAGAAGAACTCGCCAGGCTGGCCATGCTGCGAAAACCCCAATGGGAAACGTGGTCGCAATCGCCCTGGAGCTCGCGCGATGGTAATTCAAAGATTTGCGCGTGGGCGAACGTGGAAGCACCCATGCGCGGTCACGCACGAACGCAAACGAAGGAGCGCAGAAGGAGGGCGAGCGTGGTAGGAAGGGCGAGAGCTGGTGGTCGGCGAGCGATAACCCATAGACGAGCAATGGATACTGCAAGAATTAAGCCGACGTTTGTGCGAAGAAACCCTGTAGGTTCGAGCGATGGAACACCGTCGGTTCGCGCGACGGAACACCGTCCGTCCGCGCGATGGAATACCGTTGGTTCGTGCGCGGGCGAACATTGGAGAGCATGGGCGCGGACGCCCATGAGCGTAGATGTGCAGGCACGTGGGCGCGCAGGCGAATGATCGCGCGGGCGCGCAGGCGAGCGGTCGCGAGGGTGGGCAGGTGAATGAGCGCGAGTCCGAGGCGGCGAACACAAGCGTTAGCGCGATGGCGAGGAAACGCGCTGCCGCGTGGGTGAGGAAGACCGCTGGCGATATGGATCAACAGGCGATCGGTGGTGAGCTGGTGAGCGCTAACGCGCAGGTTGGCGATGGCGCGTTGTGGCATGTCGACGTGTTGGCGACCAGCATGCGCAGGTGGGCGGTCGCGCGATGGCGAGCAGCATGCGCAGGTGGGCGGTCGCGCGATGGCGAGCAGCATCCGCAGGTGGGCGGTCGCGCGATGGCGAGCAGCATCCGCAGGTGGGCGGTCGCGCGATGGCGAGCAGCATCCGCAGGTGGGCGGTCGCGCGATGGCGAGCAGCATCCGCAGGTGGGCGGTCGCGCGATGGCGAGCAGCATCCGCAGGTGGGCGGTCGCGCGATGGCGAGCAGCATCCGCAGGTGGGCGGTCGCGCGATGGCGAGCAGCATCCGCAGGTGGGCGGTCGCGCGATGGCGAGCAGCATCCGCAGGTGGGCGATCGCGCGATGGCGAGCAGCATCCGCAGGAGGGCGATCGCGCGATGGCGAGCAGCATCCGCAGGAGGGCGATCGCGCAATGGCGAGCAGCATCCGCAGGTGGGCGATCGCGCGATGGCGAGCAGCATGCGTAGGTGAGCTAGTAGCTGGTGAACCATGTTCCTTCAGAAGTGTTGGAGAACGTTGGCGTGCTGGCTGTAACACACGTGGGCGATCCGGAGATCGCCGAGAGACAGGTGATCGCTGGCGAGCTGATGATCGCTGACGAGCAGAAGGCAACGCGTGGAAGCCTGCGCATAGAAGAAGAGTCCTCGACCCAGACCTGAACCGAAGTTCTAGATCGCGAGGGCGAACGTGGGCGCACAGGGCGCGTAACAGGAACCAACAGGAACAGCAGCGATGATCATCATGAGAACGCTGATGAGCAGGAGAGCGCCTGTGCGCTAACACTGAGCAGGAGCAGGAGAGAACACAGCAGAAGGGCGCGCAGGGGAACCCTGACACGCAAGGAAAGAACCCCCGTGGGAGGCAACCCTTTGCCCCAAAGGGATCGTTGTCCGTCGGGAGACTGATGTCCGTCGGAAGACCGTTGCCTGTCCGCCGGGAGACTGATGTCCGTCGGAAGACCGTTGTCCGTCGGGAAGACCGTTGCCCGTCGGAAGACGAGATCAGACTGCTGTCCATCTGCACCAAGGCGGAAGATCAAGAAAAAGGAGTTGTAGGCTGCAAACGGAGATTCAAAAAGAGGCCTCTTAGCACCCTTATAGGGAGATGAGAGGCCCTTACGACAAGGCGGACAGTGGGCCTTACGGCGAGGGAGGCCAACAGCAACAGCAGCATAAGAATCCTCCGAAGAGGAGTCTCTATGAGTGTACTCTCTCGCGAACGTAAGAGAAACACTTCGTAGAAGAGACTGGTCAGCCAGTGACCTAAAAGGAGCAATCCTCCGAAGAGGAGCTCCTGCAGTTGCCCAGCCCCTTGAGCGAAACTGCAGGTGTGACCGCTCAGCACCAAGAGCATAGTCGCACGAAAAAAAGGCAAGAGAAGAACCCCCCAAAAGGGAAAAAACTCAAGCCTGGACAGGAAAAACTTCCCTCGGAAGGAAAGTTACCCGCCCAAGGAGGCAAGCCTCCTGAGAGTTCTAAAATGAACTGGAGAGCTGTCCGTCGTCACGGGAGTACTTCCAGTAGAAGGAGACACGCCCCTGACGAAAATACAAGGGGGGAGGCAGCAACAGCCGAATCCCCAGGCCTCAACAAGACAGCTCACACCGTTGCCATATTACAGAAACGAACTAGATCGGTAACTGTAAAAAAGAAATAAAACAAAAATTATTAGTACACATTCATTCCCCCGGGAAGGCTCCGAAGAGGAATCCCGAGGGAAAGGAAACAAGAATTACACAACAGGCACGTGCTCTCACAACCACTTACACTCACGGAAGGAGAGCTGTAACCAAAATAGAATTATAACAATTATAATTATGTAATTTAAAAATGAATGAACACTAAAGAAAGAACGAAAACCCCGAAAGGAATCGTTCTACAAGCTAGAAAAAAAAAAAAAAAAAAAAACTACAATTAGATTCATAAACTAATTGAGACAAACGTACGGCGTAGCAACCCCCCCACACGGAAAGGAAGCTACAAGGGCGTAGTAACACGTAGTAAAAGGGTGAACGACCTCAAGAGAGAGAGAGAAAGACCGAAGACAAACTCGATCGCCACCCATAAAAAATGCCGTGGTGGCCGAACTGCCGAGGACACCACGTAGATATCGTACACTACACACACAAATCTGAAAAGGAAACTTACTGATTTCTATACTCAAATATATATACAAACATGAAAAACATGTTTATATATATATTGAGTAAAAGAAAAGTAAGCGATTAAGTAAAGACAAAACAAACAATGGCTGCCAAGAGAGGACCAAGACAGAGACGTCTGTCACAGTCCGAGCCAAAAGTGAAAGTGAGCATTCATAAGTGTGAGGGGGGGGGAGGGGTAGCTAGCTACCACTCCCCTACCCCCCACTAACTAGCGCGGGGGTAATACACCCTCGTTAAATTTTAATGGCTCGCCATTTCAGCTGCGCTAAAAGGTAAACCCTCTGTAAATAGCGTGGTTTGTATTTCGGTTACGGAACAAATAAAATTTTTATTAATAGGGTATGGCGGGGTAGGGTTAGGGGGGGATGTTTTTACTTAATTTTGGAACTGTGACCAAACCATCTATAAACCACCCATAAATATGTTTGTTCTATTTCCTTTTGTCTTTTTAAAGTTCATTTAGGTTTTCAAATAATTTATACTATGCAAGGCATCACAACAACCCTTATTCAAAAATTTCTAGCAACCCTATAATGGAACTTTGCTTAGCCTAGTAGTTTACCTTCTTACTTTTTCAATAAAAAGTTAATTTATTCTTTAATAATTATTATATATCCTAAGGAGAAAAAACAAAGGTTATGGCTTAAATATCCTTTAACATTGTTTTAATTACGTATAACTATGCACAGCATGCACTCATTGTATGGTAAATCTTTCTTGCAAGTAGAAAATACTCCAAAAGAGATGATTTGAACAGTGACACAGTCTTAATGACATTGACTCAGACTGAAATGCATTAGGCCGATCTATAATTTAATTTGAGTAGCTTTCAAATAAATATAGGTTATGAATCATGCAAGTATTCTGACAGATAGGTATACAAATAGCGATGCCCCATAACTCCATTAATTCCAACCCTATTGCTATGAATACAGCTGTTTAAGGGGATTGTTAGCTCTCAGTTAGACAAGTAGGTAAGGACACGGTTTGTAGGTTAGATTAGGTGGCGTGCTATGCATGTGTTCCTGTCCATCATTATACAAAGGCTCCCTGCAGTCAGCCTATATGAAAAACAACATTCCTTGGGCCTTAATATCCTATCCTTAGCTAGCTAAGCTACCCAATTCGTGCAAGTCAAGTTTTATAAGCTACTCAACTGGTTAAAGTTGTTTCACAAGCTACCCAATTCGTGCAGTTTCATATGCTATACATTTCTTGTAAATTTGTTTTGTGGGCTTCCACAATCCATGAGTTTCATAAGCTACCAAAGTCGTGAAAGTTCTTTCTTAGGATACCGAATTCGTGAATTCTTTCATAGAATAGCAAATTCATGAGTTACTTCATAAGCTACCGAATTTGTGGGTCGTTTCATAGGTTACCGAATTTCTGAATTGTTTCATAAGCTAGCCAATTCATGAAATTCTTATTTCTATGCGTTTACCTCTTCTGGCTTCCACTAGGCAACGAATTTCGAAATGTCCAGGTATACCATTGGTTACGAACAGGATTACTTTACCAATCTTGGGTTGCAACAACCATGCAATATGAGAAGTCCGGCTATTCGTGCTACCGTACGCAATAGGCCTAAACCCAACCTACAATTCAAGATAAAAGAGAATTACACTGCGGTTTACAAACCTGTATGATGGTGGTTATTAGACGTTGTAGGGAATCTTTACGAAGTTTCTGTTAGGCCGGGAGATTAGGTTGAGTTGGGCTGGTCGGGGCAACGTAAATCTACAATTCAAGATAAAGAATATCACTAGTGTTTGAAAAAATGAATTGGATAACATTTCTTTCCTTGCTATAACAACACTGTCACACACGAAAGACGTTTCTATACAACGAGACACAGAATTGGGTTGCGGTGCTCGGACAACCTCAACGTATTGTTTTGTTTACATGTAGAAAAAACATGGCCGCCCTAGTGAATGTGGCGCCGCCCTGGTGGCAAATCGACCAAGCATTATAACCGCAAGAAGCCACCGTCTTTGCATTTCAACACATACCGTAAGTTTTTACGTATTATATGTAAGATAATCGTTGGTATACGTTGAGGTGTGTTCCCAGATATATTAGAGGTTACAGAAATTAGGTGTATTGAATCACAAGGAGGAAAGAGGGACCGATGCTTGTATAGGAAAGGTTTTTAACGCAATGTCATCTTTCGGTTTTGTCGGTAAGAGGAGGCCATATTGCTTGACACCCAAACTCGGAACCCGAATGCACGAACCCGCAAATCAAATGGGATACAATTTATAACATGTCTCATTGTGACAGTCATCTCATCCCCTTGCTTTTGGAAACCAGCAGATGTGTAATCGTTTTCAACAACCGGTTAACGCAGCGTATCGTGTTAGGCAAAATAAACAAAAGTCGCATGAGCCCTAATTGTAGATTTGGCGATGGTCACCATAATAGTGTTATACAAAAGTTATTAAATTTTGACAACGTAGGGTATGATATCCACCCTAGGTTCATTATATACGCATTCTTGATGGTATTCAGTCATATGCCTTAAGTATTTAGGTTATTTTGTTAGATTATCAAGGCCTAAATAACTAGTAATGGAAACAAAAGGCCTTAGATACATTTAGGCATAGGCCTAGTGGTGTTCAATAATTGTGCATTGTATGAAAAAATACCATAACCTATATTTGACATCAGTAGGTTAAACAGATAATTCTGTTGAATATATCTAACCAAAGTAGATTTGTGTTTTCCGTTTTAATTTTTGAATTTGAAGATACAGGAAGTGCTACATAGGCTAAATATTAGGTTGCTGTGGAACATTATAATATGGCTTGGTTTAACCTTCATTTTCTTGACCAATCCATTGCATATCTTAAAAACAATAACCAGTTTATGATTAGTTTTTTTTTTTAATTTACTTGGCCTACTGGTAAATAAACCCTTATTTTAAGGAAAGAGGTGGATAATATAGTCTAAGCGCGGTATGTGTGTACTGTATAAAGAATTGTATTATGAAACTTTATAGCCTAGATTTAAATTCCTATGTAGGTTAGGTTAATCCATGTGTTGATCTTCTTTAGAGCTGAGTAGAGTTTCTTTCTAAGTAGATGAGAGGGATGTTATTAGTGTGGGTTATACTTAGGTTAAGTAGGTAGGCAGTAGTAAATTAGATACAGTAGATGTCAATAATATTTTTGTTTAAAAAAATCCATGGGCATTAGCATTTGCGTGATTTATCACATTTACATCACTCGGGGAAACTTGGTTGCAGACGGGATGATGTTTTGAAAGCTAGTTTAAATTTGATTTTTTATAATTATACTATTTCACACGTTGATCAGACATTGAACATTGTGATTAGCGTTTTTTGTCAAAATATGAAAGTTAGTGAATTTGACAATGTCAGTGTTATTTCTGTCTTGTATTCTATTACTATGTATATGTCGGGTAAAGTTTTGTACTGAAAACATTGTGTAGGCTTTATTATTCTTAAATATTGCCCATAGCTTTATATTTGCATAGACCTCGGGTTTATATGCTTGCATCTTATTACATAGGCCTAGTGGGCACATGCTTATATCAAGAGCTCCAATTTTGAAATATCAGACAATGATAGAGCAAAATGGACAGCAGCTTTCAAAACCAACCATAACTCTGCAGACCTGGAAGATGAAAATTTAATGCTGTACCTGGTTGTAGTTGACTCTGGTGGGTAGCAGCTCAGGATTGAGAATGGTATTGATAGCAACCTCATTCCAAATTACTAAGAGTTAAAATGTGATTCTAAATATGGATTTCAAAAAATGCCATTTCAGATGTTTGTCCTCCCACTCAAAATCATTGTGTTCTGTGGTGCATACCTTGTTTCAGTTATATGTTTGCAGAAGCGCACTGTATGTGGAATAGGTAAGTTATCTGTCTATGGTTGAGGTGTCCAATATCTTTGCTAGCCTTGGAAAACTAGCCAAAAAAAGGGCTAGGATATGGTTCTGGAGAAATAACTGCTATGTTTTTGGTATACAGTACAGTGATCTGAAAGACTGATTAAAATTTATAGATAAGGTGATCAGTGGACCTTCTGGAAAGACTCGTCCATTGAAATTGATATTTTCCAGAATGAATTATCCCATGATGTATATTGAAAACATCAATTGATGAACTTTGGTATACTGTACTTTACAAGGTGCTGTGTAGTCAGAAGCTGTTCTTATTAATAGAGTTAGGTGCTGTTTGGCTTGTAGAACTCTAATTGTTGACTGAAAATGTTAAATTTCAGGCAAAACTTGTGAAAAGTGGAGTACTACAAGGGAGTGCTTTATGACCAACATTGTGTTATGGCATACGTTATCCATTACTGAATTATAATAAACCAAAGATGTGACTTGTGAAACTTTAGTTGATGACATGAAGTTTTACCCAAACCAGGTTAAAAGGAGGAGAGCTGGATGGACAAAAACCACTTTGATAAGGTAAAAATGAAATATTAAAAATGTTTGACCAAACATGGCCTAACTAAAGGCAATTTACATTTCAGGGTGTTAGCTTTGCTTAAATATTGTCAGTTATGTCATTATTGGTAACACTGTTTGTGACAGCTTACGTACCAGAACTATCATGTCTAATTCATAATGGTAATACTGTACATTATGTATTAATATTTCAAATAAATTGGAGCAGTAATTATTGTAGCCCTGTATATTTTGATCGTCAGATTGCATTAAGTACTAGGAGGGCACTCAGTAGAGCGTAGGCCTCCGCTGTGGCAACTTATTTCTCAACCTTGACCTTTGACCTTAGCATGTATCAATTGGCGTGGATTTTCATACACAAATATGAACCAAATTTGAAGTCTGTGATAACGATGTCCAACCCTAAGGCTGATTACGTGAATTGGACATTTGCTTGACCTTTGACCTTGACCTTCCAAACTTTAATTATTTCCAGATTTTATACATAACAGTTAATCCCTGCAAGTTTCATTACTCTACGATTAAAATTGTGGTTAAGAAGCTGTTCACAAACAAACACACTAACTGGGCGAAAACATAACCTCCCTCCAACTTTGTTGGTGGAGGTA
The DNA here is from genome assembly GCF_036898095.1 of Palaemon carinicauda. Lineage (NCBI taxonomy): Eukaryota > Metazoa > Arthropoda > Malacostraca > Decapoda > Palaemonidae > Palaemon > Palaemon carinicauda. The sequence continues at coordinate 39,358,941 of NC_090737.1, read as the reverse complement.
AATATAGGAGTAAAGTAATTAATGATGAGGCAATTGTTCTACTGCTCATGTCATGGTCATCATGTGCAAGTTTTTTTTTTATAATTTACCAGAAAATATATGATGCTGTAAATTAAAACTTCTCAGCCTATAAACAGAATATGCTTAATAAATTACAATCCCTTTATTATTACCTCCGCCAACGAAGTTGGGTGGAGGTTTTATGTTTTCACCCCTGTTTGTTTGTGTACACCTTCCTGGTCACAATTTTAATCATAGATTAGTGAAACTTTCCGGGATTGAATGTTATGTTGAGACATGGAAGTGATTCAATTTTGAAAGTCTTAGGCCTAAGGTCAAGGTTAAGCAAAGGTCAGTTCACTGAAGTAACCCTAACCTGGTGGAGGTATGCTCCCTACTGAGTTCCCCTCTAGTTATTATTATTATTGCTAGCGAAGCTACAACCCAAGTTGGAAATGAAAGATATTATCTCTAGGCCTCCAATAAGGGAAAAGTAGCAGTGAGGTCTACCACTCTATAGCGTGAGATCTACCTCCCGTTAGTACTATAGCGTGAGGTCTACTATTGAATTATTCGTCCCTCATAGATAAAACACATTTCATACATTTGTTTAAGCAATAAACACTTAATTTTCAATATTAAACTTACCCGATAATCATGTAGCTGTCAACTCCGTTGCCCGACAGAAATCTAAGGAGGGATACGCCAGCTATCACAATACTAGAAGGGGGTGTACTAACAGCGCCACCTGTGGCCAGGTACTCAAGTACTTCTTGTTGACACCTCCTCAATTATTCCTCTGTCGTGCCTCCGGCTAGACGTTCTGGGATACGCTCATGGTCTTCGAGTTTATTCTCGCTTATTTGGTGATGTATTCTCTTTGATTTACGGCTGTCGCATTACTGGAAACCTTCTGATATTAGCTAGATAGCTTTTATTTAATTCAGTTTAACGGTTAACGAATTTTTGCTTGTTTTTTGGATCTCCCTTTGACTTCTCTTGAAAACAAAATGTCTGACATTTCGCAAGCCCCCTCCCATAGACGTTGTAGGTCTTGCAATAGACGTATTCCGAAGGTCTCGGTAGATCCTCACACCGCTTGTTCTGACTGTAGGGACAGACCCTGTCAGTTAGAAAATCGATGTGAGGAATGCGCCGGTCTTTCGGAATTGGATTTTGTCCGACTTTTAAAGTATTCTTCTAAGTTAGAGAGAATTAGAGCTAGGAGGAGTTCTTCTCACTCTTCTTTATTTTCCTCATCTCATGATCCTCTTCCTGATCCTACCCCTGTAGTGGCTACCCCCGAACCTACTGTGTGCCCTCCGCCTGATATGTCAGTGGTTTTACGTGCTATTCAGGCTTTAGGCGATAAGGTAGAGTCAGTGGTAAGTGACCATAAGTCTCTGATGGCCGAAGTGAAAGAGTTGAAGGCCAAGAGTGCAGTGGGTGAAGTTAGTGCCAGTGCTGTGACGAGTGCTAGTGTCGGTGCAGTGCCTTGTACTAGTGTTAGTGCCAGTGTGGTGCGTGGGGATTTTTCTGTGCGAGCCAGTCGTTCTCCCAGTCCGGGACCTCTTGCAAGCTCCCAAGCCCAGGGGAGAAGCAATGTCGAAGGGCATAAGGGTTCGGCAGGCCTTGTTAGGCGCACAGAATCATCCTCAGTGGTTGCGGGCGTGTCTACCACAGACCGTCACTCCCACTTGCAGACGATTGAGCCCGTCTTCCGCTCGTCCGCTGATCTTCCCTCGGGGAAGAAACGTTGGTCTCAGGTCTCTAGACCGCTTAAACGCAGAGTCCAACCTTCGAGTGCTCAGCCAGGTTGCAGTCGTTGGCTCAGCTCTGACTCGCCTCAGTCTTCTAGCGATTGTACTCCGCCCAAGAGGAGTAAGGTACAACAGAGCTGCACCGGTGGTGCAACCACTGTTATGGCTTTACCTCAGTCTGCTACTGTCTCTGCTGATCCCAAGTGGTCTATGCTTCAGTCCATGCAAGCACAGCTTTCGGACCTGATGCGTGAGTGTCGTGCTGAGAGTGCTGCACCTCCTGCACCTGTGGTACACCTATCTCCTGCACCGGTTCAGCCTGTGCTGCACCCGCCTGCACCGGTGGTGCACCAACCTCCTGCACCCGTTCAGCCTGTGCTGCACCCGCCTGCACCGGTGGTGCACCTACCTCCTGCACCGGTTCAGCCTGTGCTGCACCCGCCTGCACCGGTGGTGCACCAACCTCCTGCACCCGTTCAGCCTTTGCTGCACCCGCCTGCACCGGTGGTGCACCAACCTCCTGCACCGGTTCAGCCTGTGCTGCACCCGCCTGCACTCGCTGCACCCAGTCGCAGCTCCATCTGCCAGGCGTACGATGTTGAACCAGTTTCTGTGTTCACTGTTCCCGGTGTTGTTCAGCATCAGCCTTCTTTAAGGCAACCTTCAGTTCACGCTCCACTTATACCACAGGAACAGGAACTTGCTGCACCTCCTCCTTCCACCTCTGTTGTTGTTCCTGCTCGTTCTGACTCTGCGGTTCAGCATTCGTTTCCGATCCCGTCGCCTCATTCTGGGGTTGAGATTTCGGATGATGAGGAAGCACACCTTGATCCCTCTTCGGACGTGGACGAATCCAGACCCTCTCCACAGTCTCTTGATTTTCGCAAGGTCTTGGCTCTTCTCAGGGAGGTTTATCCAGACCATTTTGTCTCAGCTATACCCCGCTCTCCACCATCTGAGTTTTCGCTGGGAGTGCAACAAGCTCAGTCTTCCTATACCAAGCTTGTCCTAGCTAGATCCTCCAAGAGGGCTTTTAGGATCTTAGGGGAATGGCTGCAGTCTAAGCAACTTCTTGGCAAGACTTCCTTCATGTTCCCTCCAACGAAGCTCACTTCGAAAGCGAGCGTTTGGTATGCCACAGGGGAAGCACCAGGCTTGGGAATACCTGCCTCTGCCCAGGCTGACTTCTCAAGTCTGGTAGACTCGCCTCGAAGATCTGCTATGAGACGCTCAAAAGTGTGTTGGACCTTCTCGGACTTGGATCACTTGCTTAAAGGAGTGTTTAGAGCTTTTGAAATGTTTAATTTTCTCGACTGGTGCCTGGGGGCCCTCAGCAAGAAAACCTCCCATACGGACAAAGATTCTGCCATGCTGTTAATGTCCTGTATGGATAAGGCCATCAGAGATGGATCGGGCGAGCTAGCGTCCTTGTTTGTATCAGGGGTTTTGAAGAAAAGGGAACAGCTGTGTTCTTTCCTTTCCGCCAGCATTACCCCTTGCCAACGTTCTCAACTTCTGTTTGCTCCTCTTTCGAAGTTTATTTTTCCCGAAGAGCTCATTAAAGATTTGTCGGCTGCTTTGATACAGAAGGACACGCACGATCTTGTAGCTTCTTCGGCTCGTAAGTCTAAGGCTCCCACCTCAGCCCCTAAGACTTACCGCTCCCCAGTGGCTGATACCCCTGCGACTAGATTCATTCCGCCCTTTCGTGGTAGAGCCCCCAGCCGAGGAAGCTCCCGTCCAGACTCTTACAGAGGCAAGTCCAGGAAAGGATCCAAGCCATCCAAAGGAAAACACTGACTCTCCGATTCTCCAGACGACAGTAGGAGCCAGACTCAAGACCTTCTGGCGAGCTTGGGAGATGAGAGGTGCAGACGCACAGTCTGTCAGTTGGCTGAGGTTCGGTTACAGGATTCCATTCTTCCTTCAACCACCTCTGACCACTTCGCCCATCAACCTCTCTCCCAACTACAAAGAGGAGGACAAGAGGCTAGCTTTGCACCAGGAGGTGTCGCTTCTTGTGCAGAAGAAGGCTGTGGTTGTAGTCCGGGACCATCAATCCCCGGGCTTCTACAACCGCCTCTTTCTTGTGGCCAAGAAGACAGGAGGTTGGAGACCTGTGCTGGACGTCAGCGCTCTCAACGAGTATGTCACCAAGCTGACGTTCACGATGGAGACAACCAAGTCGGTCTTGGCAGCGGTCAGACAGGAGGACTGGATGGTCTCATTGGACTTGAAAGATGCTTATTTTCACGTTCCGATTCATCCAGACTCCCAACCTTTCCTAAGATTCGTTTTCGGAAAGGTCGTCTACCAATTCCAAGCCCTGTGTTTTGGCCTAAGCACAGCTCCTATGGTCTTTACCCTTCTGATGAGGAATGTAGCCAAATTCCTTCACTTGTCAAACATCAGAGCCTCCCTCTACCTAGACGACTGGCTGTTGAGAGCCTCCTCGAGTCGTCGTTGTCTGGAGAATCTTCATTGGACTTTAGACCTTATCAGAGACCTGGGTCTATTAGTCAATTTGGAAAAATCTCAACTCATTCCCTCACAATCCATCGTGTATCTGGGAATGGAAATTCAGAGTCAGAGTTTTCGGGCTTTTCCATCGGCCCCCAGGATAAGCCAAGCCCTAGAGTGCATCAGGAGCATGCTGAAGAGGAACAGTTGCTCAGTGAGACAGTGGATGAGTCTCACAGGGACTCTCTCGTCCCTAGCCCTGTTTGTCGAGCTGGGCAGACTCCACCTCCGCCCTCTTCAATTCCACCTTGCAGCTCATTGGGACAAGAGTTCTACCCTGGAAGCAATCTCTATCCCTATCAACCAAGAGATGAAGACCACTCTCCTGTGGTGGAAGCACAACCTCCTTCTCAGAGAGGGTCTATCCTTGGCCATTCAGACCCCCAATCTTCATCTCTTCTCAGATGCATCGGACTCGGGCTGGGGTGCAACCTTGGACGGAAAGGAATGCTCCGGAATGTGGAACGAGGAACAACGTTCTCTCCACATCAACTGCAAGGAACTGCTGGCAGTTCATCTAGCCCTGTTGAACTTCAAGTCCCTCCTGCTAGGCAAAGTGGTGGAGGTGAACTCGGACAACACCACAGCCTTGGCTTACATCTCCAAGCAAGGGGGGACCCATTCGAGGAGCCTTTACGAGATCGCAAGGGACCTCCTCATTTGGTCAAGAAGTCTAAACCTCTCTCTAGTCACGAGGTTCATCCAGGGCAATATGAACGTGTCAGCAGATCGTCTGAGCAGAAGGAATCAGGTCATTCCCACGGAATGGACCCTCCACAAGAGTGTGTGCAACAGACTTTGGACCTTGTGGGGTCAACCTACCATAGATCTGTTTGCCACCTCCATGACCAAGAGACTTCCTCTGTTTTGTTCTCCTGTTCCAGACCCTGCAGCAGTTCATGTGGATGCCTTTCTACTGAACTGGTCCCATCTCGACCTGTACGCATTCCCTCCGTTCAAGATAATCAACAAGGTTCTGCAGAAATTCGTCTCGCACGAAGGGACACGGCTGACGCTGGTTGCTCCCCTTTGGCCTGCAAGAGAATGGTTCACAGAGGTACTACAATGGCTAGTAGACTTCCCCAGGACTCTACCTCTAAGAGTGGACCTTCTACGTCAACCTCACGTAGACAGGTTACATCCAAACCTCCACGCTCTTCAACTGACTGCCTTCAGACTGTCGAAAGATTCGCTAGAGCTCGAGGCTTTTCGAAGGAGGCAGCCAGGGCTATTGCCAGAGCAAGAAGGGTTTCCACTCGTAGGGTCTACCAGTCTAAGTGGGAGGTCTTCCGAAGCTGGTGTAGAGCCAATTCAATATCCTCTACCAATACCTCTGTGACCCAAATAGCTGACTTCCTGCTTCATCTTAGGAATGAGAGATCCCTTTCAGCTCCTACGATTAAGGGATATAGGAGTATGTTGGCCTCAGTTCTCCGCCATAGAGGTTTGGACCTGTCTTCCAACAAGGACCTTCAAGACATTCTTAAGTCTTTTGAGACGTCTAAAGATCGTCGTCTTTCCACTCCAGGCTGGAATTTAGACGTAGTCTTAAAGTTCCTTATGACATCTAGGTTCGAACCTCTCCAGTCAGCTTCATTCAAGGACCTTACCCTCAAGACTCTTTTTCTCGTTTGCCTGGCAACAGCTAAGAGAGTCAGTGAGGTTCATGCCTTCAGCAAGAACATTGGTTTCACGACCGAGTCTGCTACATGTTCTTTCCAGCTTGGATTCCTAGCAAAGAACGAACTTCCTTCACGTCCTTGGCCTAGATCGTTCGAGATACCTAGCCTTTCCAACATGGTAGGTAACGAACTTGAGAGAGTTCTTTGCCCTGTCAGAGCTCTCAAATATTATCTCAAGAGGTCTAAACCTCTCCGAGGACAGTCAGAAGCCTTATGGTGTGCCATCAGGAAACCCTCGAGACCCATGTCCAAGAATGGGCTTTCGTATTATATAAGGCTTCTGATTAGAGAAGCACATTCTCACTTAAAGGAGGAAGACCTTGCATTGCTGAAGGTAAGGACCCACGAAGTAAGAGCCGTAGCTACTTCGATGGCCTTTAATAAAAACCGTTCTCTGCAGAGTGTAATGGATGCAACCTATTGGAGGAGCAAGTCAGTGTTTGCATCATTTTATCTGAAAGATGTCCAGTCTCTTTACGAGAACTGCTACACCCTGGGACCATTCGTAGCAGCGAGTGCAGTAGTAGGTGAGGGCTCAGCCACTACATTCCCTTAATCCCATAACCTTTTTAACTTTTCTCTTGAATTCTTTTTGTTGTTTTTATGGTTGTTACGGTAGGCTAAGAAGCCTTCCGCATCCTTTTGATTTGGCGGGTGGTCAATTCATTCTTGAGAAGCGCCTAGGTTAAAGGTTGTGTAGAGGTCCTTTAGTAGGGGTTGCAACCCTATATACTTTAGCACCTTGGGTTGATTCAGCCTCCAAGAGGAACGCTGCGCTCAGTAAGGAAGACGAACTTAAAAAAGAGGCAGAGTAACGGTTCAATTCGACTTCCTTACCAGGTACTTATTATTTCATTTGTTATTAGAGATAACTGTTATATGAAATTTGGGGATACTTGGCTATCCTTTAATCTTGTTCACTGGTTTTCACCCACCCCCCTGGGTGCGAATCAGCTACATGATTATCGGGTAAGTTTAATATTGAAAAATGTTATTTTCATTAGTAAAATAAATTTTTGAATATACTTACCCGATAATCATGATTTAATTGACCCTCCCTTCCTCCCCATAAAGAACCAGTGGGATCGAGGAATAATTGAGGAGGTGTCAACAAGAAGTACTTGAGTACCTGGCCACAGGTGGCGCTGTTAGTACACCCCCTTCTAGTATTGTGATAGCTGGCGTATCCCTCCTTAGATTTCTGTCGGGCAACGGAGTTGACAGCTACATGATTATCGGGTAAGTATATTCAAAAATTTATTTTACTAATGAAAATAACATTTTAAACACATCTTAGAAATGACTTAAATAGATAATTGGATTTCTAATTACATTAAAAAAAGGAATAAAGGTAAAAATAAACATATCACATATTTCCATACATTTACTGTATTCTAGCGATACACTCTTCGAACATCAAACATGTTATCATATATTTCCATACCCTTTCCAGGGCAACGTAACACAGGCTTGAATTCTCCTCCTCTGTTACGCTTTCTTTTTTTCCTGCATAACAGAACCACATTTATGGCATGGATCTGCTTCTTGAACTGTATCCAAGAGATTGTGCTCTCTTAAAAAGGCGAGTGCTGCTGCTTCTGTCAGAATGACTCTTTTATAAAACTCCTTCAGCAACATTTTTAGTACCCTCAATCGATATCTCTTTTAGACCGAGGGAAAAACTGATTTAGGAGCTCCATTTGCTTCGTTTTATATGGGCAGGTCACGTTTTTGATGGTTTTGGGCAGTTCACGTTTTTGATGGATTTGGGCAGTTCACATGTTCGATGGTAGGTGCGGGGCTCCGGGACGCTGGTCACGTGGTAGACCTCATCCTCCACCTGGGTAGGCGACATATGGCGGTATACCTCACACTATAGTAGCACAAAAATAGCCTTGTGAGGAATGGAAGGAAATAAATATAATATATATGAAGTGCAGCAAAGGAAAAATATAAGATATCTTAGCCATTCTTAAACATACCATACTCATTATGATACATTAAAACCTCATGACATACATAGAATTAAGTGGAATGATTATTTTAATATTTAATATGAATAAATACTTTAGAATTGAAAAAGGGTATCATGGTTTTATACTCCAGGATTAGCTAGTTCATGGTAAAGTGGAGTAAACCATTAAATAGTAATTTATATTCATTGGTAAACTATGTGATGATATTCATTTTGTCTCATTTAAAAGTTTAATGACATCTTTATTGACATACAGGTGGTCCTTGACTTACAAACATTCAGAGATACAAACGAATCAAACTAAAATCATAAATATCAGGTATTGAATCAAAAGTTTATATACATTAATAAGATAAAGAAACACTGTATTAAAACAATATTGTATCATTTGATTTCATGGGTCAGGGGGTTGAAGTAGATCATTAAATGCCCATTAGATCCTGATAAAGCAGGTTACAAGCCACTGGGCCGGAAGAAAGATACTGTAAGCAAAATGACATTTGCAATAACCTGATATTTATTTTGTACGAAACGAGACAATTCGTTGACTTTTGTAGCTGGAAATTGTAGGCCCTAGAGCAAAATTTAACAAAATTCAACATAAAAACAGCTGCTTTAAACCTATTAAGTTTGTAAGTTAAAGATGTTCTGTATAGCTGATAATTTGGGAAGGTTGTATTGTTAAATAATATTGGCAGGCTAGTGTGCAGCATTCAGGTTGAATTAGATATTTAGATATCCATACTAGTACAGTATGCTGTTTTTATTGCTATCTATTTTATAAAAGTGAATCTAAATTAATTATGAAATGCTTTCTGCAGTTTTGTAGTTTATCAGTTTGTTATTTGCTCTAGCAAATCCATGATTTGTTTTGTGTGAATTTTTCTGTTATAATGGTGATTGTTTCTGCTATTCCAGAGTCTAACATGATAAAACTGCGACTGATGTACACAGGAAGAGTTTTTGTTTAATAAGGTAAGAATTTTTTTTTTCTTTTATTGAATTTCCTTTTTTGCTCATTTAGGCAAATACTTTTATATGTATTTTAAAACTTACAAATAACTGAAATTTTGGGGTGCAGGAAATTACTCTCTGTACCCAAGAGTCTTTTTGTATTTGTGTTTATAACGGGAAAGTAAATTAGATTACCCTGTGCCTATACATACTCTAAATATGCTGTACTCTACAGAAGAAGGTTTTTCTATAGATTTTATTTATCTGGTTTGGAAAATGGACAGTAATAAACTGGAAATAAAGGAAAATATGTATGCTGTGAAAATGCCATTACTCCTTGCAGAAATGAATGTTGGCTATATGTAAATATTGTAATTACATTTAAAAGTCTCCCTGACCCATCAGAATTATCAATTTCATGGGGTTAAAATATCTTATGATTCATTTATTCTGGTTAAAAATGGTCCAGTTACAGTAAATACTGTCAGTATAGCAGATGCAGTACAGTACTTGAAAGAAAAGATGGTGTAACTGAGAAAAGGTATTGAGCAAGAAGTAATGCAGAATATTTGGTTTTTAGTTCTCTGTGTATATATGGCATAGTTCAGGAGGACCAGAATTGAAAGGATTATCGCAATTATGAAATCTTTTTTACAGCATACACAAACTAATTCAACTCTCTCACAGGTTGATAAGAATTTTAATAGATATCAAGATTTTGTCCAATTTTAGATGATGTTCATCTGCTGAAAACAGACTAGAACAATATTTAATCTATTACAGAATAAAAGAATTAAGGCATTGCTAACAATCATCCTTTAAAATTTTTAGGGGTTAACCTAATCCCCATAATTTGCCCCATGCATTATCATTATTATTATCACTACTAGCTAAACTATAAGATAGTTGGAAAGGGAGGATGCTACCAGCCCAAGGGCTCCAACAGAGAAAATAGCCTCGTTATGAAAGGAAAAAAGGTGATAAATAAACCATAAATGATAAGTAATAGTAAAAAAAGATATAGATTATCTAAGGGTAAGTAACAATGTTGAAGTAGATCTGTCATAAAAAACAATGAAAGTAGAAGCATGTCAATTCTAGCTATATCAGTTAAGAGAATCTGCAACCACAGGTCTACATTTAAGATAAAGTATAGGATTAATGCAAAGGGAATAGCATCATTTGCATAAGCAAGTAGGCTTAGCAACAGAACCACCTTTCTTGAATCTATGAATAATTTTGGACAACTTTATTTGTAATACAGAAGGTCTTAAACTTATAAACATTCTGAGATAGAAACACAAAACCAACTGAAATTATGAATATCAGGTTATTATTATTATGTATTATTATTATTAATTGCTAAGCTACAACCCTAGTTGGGAAAGCAGGATGCTATAAGCAAAGGGGCTCCAACAGGGAAAATAGCCCAGTGAGGAAAGGAAATATAAAATATTTCAAGACCAGTAACATTAAAATAAATTTTTCAATATTAAACTTAGCCGGTGATCATATAAGCTGTCAGCTCTGCTGCCCGACAGAAAAACCTAAGGACAAAATACGCCAGCGATCGCTATACAGGTGGGGGTGTACATCAACAGCGCCATCTGTCGAGCAGGTACTCAAGTACTCCATGTCAACACAGAACCAATTTTCTCTCTGTCGTGCCACTGGCAAGACCTACTAAATACGCTGTTGCTTACTGGATTGATTTTCACATTATTTGGTGAAGTACTCATTTCTAGTTTTTAGCTTTCGCTTTGCAGAGGTTATCTTCAATACTTCCTTGCATTCTTTGATTGAATTTTGGATTATTTGTTGACGACTTGGATAGATTTTGAATTCCCCCTTTTGACTAATTCAAGATGGCTGACCCTTCTCAAGTCCCTAAATACAGGAAGTGTAGTGCTAGGGACTGTTTTAGGCGTCTTCCGAAGGCCTCTATCGATCCTCACACCATTTGTTCCAATTGTCGGGGTAAACCCTGTCAATGGGAAGATCGGTGTGAGGAATGCGTTGGGCTTTCGGAATTCGATTTTGTCGAATTCCTTAAATATTCACGTAGGCTAGAGAGAGATAGAGTCAGGAGGAGTTCATCTCGCTCAGTTGATTTTTCCTCTCCCCATGCCCCACAACCTATTCCTTCTCCTGTAGTGGTTACTCCTGATCCCCCTTCTAGCACTCAACAACCTTCGATGGCAGATATGATGCGTGCCATCCAGGCTCTGGGTGAGAGAGTCGAGTCATTAGCGAGTGACCGCAACCAACTCATGGCAGACGTCAGGGAGTTGAAGGGTAAGAGTGCAGTGGGAAGTGAAGTGAGTGGTAGTGCTGTGAAAAGTGTTAGTGTTGCGCTTGAGGGTGCGTCTGTTCGTGCCTGTCGTCCTCCCAGTCCGGGACCTCTTGCAAGCTCCCAAGCCCAGGGGAGAAGCAATGTCGTACGATCAAAGGGTTCGACAGGCTTTAATCAGCGGACAGACGTTCCCTCCGTGGTTTCGGACGTATCTTGCCAAGATCGCCCCACCCACAAGAAGACGAGAGAGCCCGTTCATTCCTCGTCTGCGGAAGAGGTTTCACGCCAGAAACGATGGACCAAGGTCTCACGGCCTCTCAAACGCAAGGTCCCTTCCGCCTAAGTCCAACGGCCCAGGTGTAGCCACTGGGTCAGTTCGGACTCGCTGCAGTCTTCCGATGACTGCACACCTCCTAAGAGAGGCAAAGTGGTACCGCAACAGGCAGTAACACCGTCTGTTGCCGCACCTGCTGCTGTAGACCCTAAGTGGTCTTTGCTACAGTCTATGCAGACACAGTTAGCATCTTTTATGCAGGAGTATCGTGCGGAGAAGGTTGACGCTGCACCCGTTAGCCTACAACCAACCACGGTTGTGCGTACAGTAGACGCTGACGCTATCTGCTCCCGCACTCCGCCTGTGAGAGTTCCACCACCCATGCGCAGTGTACCCTGCCAGCCGCACGTTGACGTTCACAGACGCACGCTCCACTCCGTTGACGTTCGCTAGTTACCACAACAACAGGAGGGTGGAGTTAAGTTGCTTTGTTTTGACGCTGTGCGTCAACCTCCGCAACCCACTGTGGTTACCGCTACTCGCCAGCAGCAGACTAGTCAGTCAGGAGTAGAAGCTTTGCTTCCCCACACAGCTATGGTTGTTGCCAGCTCACAGACTGACCAACAGTTCCATGACGTTGCGTCCAGTGCAGTCACGCATGCACCCGTGCTGCCGGACTCAGCCGACCAGCTGATTCCTACTCCTTTGCCGCTTCCTCTTCAACATTCAGACGATGGACTCTCTGATGATGACGACGCTGCACATCTTGACGACCCGCACACGGACATCGACGAACCCAAGACCACGCCTCCCTCCTTGGACTTTAGGAAAGTGCTTGCACTGTTCAAGGATTTATATCCTGATCAGTTTGTGTCTGCAGCACCACGCTCCCCTCCCTCTGAGTTCGCTTTAGGCACGCAGTCATCCGCACCTGCCTTTACGAAGCTCGTCCTCGCCCGCTTATCCAAGAGAGCTTTAAGAGTGCTGGGAGATTGGTTGCAGTCCAAGAAGCAACTTGGGAAGACAGCTTTCATGTTTCCCCCTGCCAAGCTTGCTTCCAGATCTAGTGTCTGGTATGCCACGGGAGAAGTTCTCGGCTTGGGAGTTCCTGCCTCTGCCCAGGGCGACTTCTCAAGTCTTGTAGACTCTCCCCGCAGGCTGGCCATGAGACGCTCCAAGATTTGTTGGACTCCTTCGGATTTAGACCATCTGATGAAAGGAGTATTCAGAGCGTTCGAAGTTTTTAACTTTTTGGACTGGTGTTTGGGAGCGTTGAGCAGGAAGACCTCCCCTTCTGGCAAGGAAACTTCCATGCTCATAATGTCCTGCATGGACAAAGCCATACGGGATGGTTCTAGTGAGCTTGCGGCTTCTTTCGTTTCCGGGGTCCTCAAGAAACGGGAACACCTTTGCTCCTCCTTGTCAGCTGGAGTAACCCCATGTCAAAGATCGGAGCTTATGTTTGCTCCTCTCTCGAAGTGCCTCTTCCCTGAGGAGTTGATCAAGGAGATTGCTGCCTCCTTGATTCAAAAAGACACATATGACCTGGTTGCGTCATCCGCACGCAAAGCCACCCCTTTGCCCTCCGTGTCTAGACCCAGGATGGATACTCCAGCGTCAAGGTTCATTCCGCCCTTTCGTGGCAGAGCCTCCAGCAGAGGAGGTGCTCGTGCCGAAGGTAAACGTGGGAGCAAGAAGAAAGGTTCCAAGTCCTTTAGAGGCAGAGTCTGACTGCCACCTTCTTCAGACAGCAGTGGGAGCCAGGCTCAAGAACTACTGGCAGGCCTGGGAGAACAGGGGCGCAGACGCACAATCTGTGAAGTTACTCAGAGAGGGGTACAAGATTCCATTCTTGCGCAAGCCCCCTCTAGCAACAACTCCCATCGACCTCTCTCCCAGGTACAGAGAGGAGGACAAGAGACTAGCTTTGCAGCAAGAGGTGTCTCTCTTACTTCAAAAGGGAGCGGTAGTCAAAGTCCGGGACCATCAATCCCCGGGCTTCTACAACCGTCTCTTCTTAGTCGTAAAGAAGACAGGAGGGTGGAGACCGGTGCTAGACGTCAGTGCTCTGAATGTCTTTGTCACAAAGCAGACGTTCACCATGGAGACGACAAAGTCGGTTCTAGCATCGGTCAGGAAGGAAGACTGGATGGTCTCTTTAGACCTCAAGGACGCCTACTTTCACGTCCCCATCCACCCAGATTCCCAACCTTTTCTAAGGTTCGTTTACGGGAAGGTTGTATACCAATTTCAAGCCCTGTGCTTTGGCCTAAGCACGGCGCCTCTTGTTTTTACGAAACTGATGAGGAATATTGCCAAATTCCTGCATTTAGCAGACATCAGAGCCTCCCTCTATTTGGACGACTGGCTTCTAAGAGCTTCGTCAAGTCGTCGCTGTCTGGAGAATCTAAAATGGACTCTGGATCTGGCCAAGGAATTGGGTCTCCTGGTCAATATGGAAAAGTCCCAACTCGTCCCATCCCAAACTATAGTGTACCTAGGAATGGAGATTCAGAGTCAAGTTTTTCGGGCTTTTCCGTCGGCCCCCAGAATCAGTCAAGCCCAAGAATGCATCCAGAACATGCTAAAGAAGGACCGATGTTCAGTCAGACAGTAGATGAGTCTGATAGGGACGCTTTCATCACTGGACCAGTTCATTGCGTTAGGGAGACTGCACCTCCGACCCTTTCAATTTCATCTAGCTGTTCACTGGAGAAAGGACAAGACGCTAGAAGCGGTCTCGATCCCTATTTCCGAGAAGATGAAGTCTTCACTGACTTGGTGGAAGGACAACATTCACCTCAGAGAGGGTCTGCCACTGGCTGTTCAGACCCCCAACCACGTTCTCTTCTCGGACGCATCGGACACGGGCTGGGGTGCGACATTAGACGGTCGGGAATGCTTGGGCACGTGGAACGCGGATCAAAGAACGTTACATATCAACTGCAAGGAGCTACTGGCAGTTCATCTGGCCTTGAGAAGCTTCAAGTCTCTCCTTCTAGGCAAGGTGGTGGAGGTGAACTCCGACAACACCACAGCCTTGGCGTACATCTCCAAGCAAGGAGGGACTCATTCGATGACGTTATACGAGATCGCAAGGGACCTCCTCACCTGGTCAAGAGATCTAAACCTGTCTCTAGTAACGAGGTTCATTCAAGGCAACATGAATGTCATGGCAGACCGCCTCAGCCGGAAGGGGCAAATCATCCCAACAGAATGGACCCTTCACATGAATGTATGCAAGAGACTATGGGCCTTGTGGGGCCATCCTACCATAGATCTATTTGCAACCTCGATGACCAAGAGGCTCCCAATTTATTGCTCGCCGATCCCGGACCCAGCAGCAGTTCATATAGATGCCTTTCTTCTGGATTGGTCCCATCTAGACCTTTATGCATTCCCCCCGTTCAAGATTGTCAACAGAGTACTGCAGAAGTTCGCCTCTCACGAAGGGACAAGGTTGACGTTGGTTGCTCCCCTCTGGCCCGCGAGAGAATGGTTCACCGAGGTACTGCAATGGCTAGTGGACGTTCCCAGAACACTTCCTCTAAGAGTGGACCTTCTGCGTCAGCCACACGTAAAGAAGGTACACCCAAGCCTCCACGCTCTTCGTCTGACTGCCTTCAGACTATCGAAAGACTCTCGAGAGCTAGAGGCTTTTCGAAGGAGGCAGCCAGAGCGATTGCTAGAGCAAGGAGGACATCCACTCTTGAAGTCTACCAGTCGAAGTGGGAAGTCTTCCGAAGCTGGTGCAAGTCGGTATCAGTATCCTCAACCAGTACCTCTGTAACTCAGATAGCTGACTTCCTTTTATACCTAAGGAAGGAAAGATCTCTTTCAGCTCCCACGATCAAGGGTTACAGAAGCATGTTGGCAGCAGTCTTCCGTCACAGAGGCTTAGATCTTTCCAACAACAAAGATCTACAGGACCTCCTTAAGTCTTTTGAGACCTCGAAGGAGCGTCGTTTGGCCACACCAGGTTGGAATTTAGACGTGGTACTAAGATTCCTTATGTCAGAAAGGTTCGAGCCACTACAATCAGCCTCTTTTAAAGATCTCACTTTGAAGACTCTTTTCCTCGTCTGCTTAGCTACAGCTAAAAGAGTCAGTGAGATACACGCCTTCAGCAAGAACATCGGATTTTCATCTGAAACGGCTACATGTTCTTTACAGCTTGGTTTTCTAGCCAAAAACGAACTACCTTCTCGTCCTTGGCCGAAATCGTTCGATATTCCAAGCCTTTCTAATTTGGTTGGAAATGAACTAGGAAGAGTCTTGTGCCCTGTTAGAGCTCTTAAGTTCTATTTAAAACGAACTAAACCTTTACGAGGACAGTCAGAAGCTTTATGGTGTGCTATTAAGAAACCTTCTTTACCCATGTCGAAGAATGCAGTTTCCTTTTATATTAGACTGTTGATACGAGAAGCTCATGCCCATCTGAATGAGGAAGACCATGCTTTGCTGAAGGTAAGGACACATGAAGTTAGAGCTGTCACAACTTCAGTGGCCTTCAAACAAAACAGATCTCTGCAGAGTATAATGGACGCAACCTATTGGAGAAGCAAGTCAGTGTTCGCGTCTTTTTATCTTAAAGATGTCCAGTCTCTTTACGAGAACTGCTACACCCTGGGACCATTCGTAGCAGCGAGTGCAGTAGTGGGTGAGGGCTCAACCACTACATTCCCCTAATTCCATAACCTTTTTAATCTTTCTCTTGAAATGTTTTTTATTGTTGTTTTTGGGTTGTCCGGAAGGCTAAGAAGCCTTTCGCATCCTGGTTGATTTGGCGGGTGGTCAAATTCTTTTCTTGAGAAGCGCCTAGATTAGAGGTTTTGATGAGGTCCTTTAGTATGGGTTGCAACCCTTCATACTTCAGCTCCTAGGAGTCGCTCAGCATCCTATGAGGATCGCAAGGCTCAGTAAGGAAGACGTACTTAAAAAGGCAGAGTAATTGTTCAAGTCGACTTCCTTACCAGGTACTTATTTATTTTATGTTTGTTATTTTGAATAACTGCTAAAATGAAATACAAAATACTTAGCTCTTAATAATGTCAACATGTAATGCTGGTCTCTACCCACCCCCCTGGGTGTGAATCAGCTTATATGATCACCGGCTAAGTTTAATATTGAAAAATGTTATTTTTATTAATAAAATAAATTTTTGAATATACTTACCCGGTGATCATATATTAAAGGACCCTCCCTTCCTCCCCAATAGAGACCCAGTGGGCCGAGGAGAAAATTGGTTCTGTGTTGACATGGAGTACTTGAGTACCTGCTCGACAGATGGCGCTGTTGATGTACACCCCCACCTGTATAGCGATCGCTGGCGTATTTTGTCCTTAGGTTTTTCTGTCGGGCAGCAGAGCTGACAGCTTATATGATCACCGGGTAAGTATATTCAAAAATTTATTTTATTAATAAAAATAACATATCTCCTATGTAAACTATAAAATTTTTTAACAAAACAAGAGGAAGAGAAATAAGATAGAATAGTGTGCCTGAGTGTACCCTCAAGCAAGAGAATTCTAACTCAAGACAGTGGAAGACCATGGTACAGAGGCTATGACACTACGCAAGACGAGAGAACAATGGTTTGATTTTGGAGTGTCGTCCTCCTAGAAGAGCTGCTTACCATAGCTAAAGAGTCTCTTCTATGCTTACCGAGAGGAAAGTAGCCACTGAACAATTACAGTGCAGTAGTTTACCCCTTGGGTGAAGAAAAATTGTTTGGTAATCTCAGTGTTGTCAGGTGTATGAAGACATAAGAGAATTTGTAAAGAAAAAGCCAGACTATTTGGTGAGTATAGGCAAAGGGAAAGTGAACCGTAACCAGAGAGAAGGATCCAATGTAGTACTGTCTGGCCAGTCAAAGGACCCCATAACTCTAGTGGTAGTATCTCTAGAGGTGGCTGGTGTCCTGGCTAACCAACTGCCTAACAAAAGTTCTTATGCTGTAATAGGATATTGAAAAACTAATAAAGCAATACAGAAAGGATTACATATGGTCTTTATTGACATGGAGAAGGCATACGATCGAGTACCACGTCAGGAGATGTATGAGAGAAAAGGGAGTCCCTGAGAAATACGTAAGAATCGCCCAAGATATGTATGAGAGGGCAGAAGCAAATGTTAAGAGCAGTATAGGCCTAACAGAAAGTTTCCCAGTAAATATGCGACTACATCAGGGGTCTACATTTAGCCCTTACCTATTTGATCTGGTCATGGATGTAGTAACAAGGTATTAGAGATCAGTCTCCTTGGTGTATGCTTTTTCTTGATGATGTTATACTGTGTAGCACTAGGCGAGAGGTAGTAGAAGAGAAATTGGAGGAGTGGAGAAGAGAAATGGAAAATAGAGGATTGAAGATCAGCAGGAAAAAGACAGAGTATTTGAGGCTGAAAAATGGCGAGAATGGGGAAGTTAGTTTACAAGGAGATAGGTTGAAAAGAGTTGAAAATTTCAAGTATTTAGGATCAACAGTTGCAGAGGATGGTGATCTGGGGCCAGAAATAAACCACAGAATACCAGCAGGATGGAAGAATTGGAAAAGAGTGTGTGGAGTACTATGTGACAGGAAAATAGGGGTTAAGTTGAAAGGTAAAGTACACAGGACAGTTAGAGATGAGTGTGTTGAGATGGATGTGTGGGGTGACAAGAAGAGATAAAATACGGAATGAGGTAATTAGGGGTACCACGGGAGTTAGAAAACTATCAGATAAGATCCAAGAAAGTAGATTGAGGTGGTATGGTCATGTCATGAGAAGAGAGTGATGGAAATGGAGGTACAGGGAACGAGTAGAGGGAGACCAAAGCGAAGGTGGATGGACTGTATCAAGGATGACCTTCGATCAAAGGGATTAACCTGTGATGAAGTTTGGGACAGAGGTAGATGGAGAAAGCTGACCAGAAACATCGACCCCACATAGAAGTGGGATAAGATGTTGACAAAGAAGAAGTAGTGTATAATATAATATAGTAAGCAAAACAACATTTGTAATAACCTGATAATTTTTTGATATGAAAGGTAACTATTGGTTGATTTGCAGCTGGAAATTGTAGGCATGGGGGTTAGGTTAGGCCTACCTAAGGCCAAAATTTAACAAAATTTGATTTACAAAGAACAGCTTCTTGTTACCTATCAAGTTACTAAGCTGAGAACCTATTTAAGATACATTAGGTTAATAGTTACTGCCGAATATTCACCTACTTCATGCGTTAGACAAGATGTAGCCTTTGTAGTTGGGTGGAACGGTCTGGGTCAGTAATTAGAATGGTGGTAAATGTTTACTGTAGTACAGTATTCATAATGAAAAAATAATGGTGCTCCTGGTGTATTTACATGTACTTTGAATTATTCTGATATAGGTAATCAAGGGAACCCATATTTTGGAAATTTTTTACTTTTGTAGAATTCAAAAAGTTAAGATTGAACTGCATTTTGAAAAGGTAAGCAAACGAAAGAATGCCACCCAAGGTTTCCCACCTAACCTAACCTAGGACTCGTATTCTTACCTACTCGCCTTCCGGGGGGTTGGGGGGGGGTTATTTGCCCTCCCCCCCTTCGTCCCCATCTAAGATTGTT
Source organism: Palaemon carinicauda (assembly GCF_036898095.1). Classification (NCBI taxonomy): domain Eukaryota; kingdom Metazoa; phylum Arthropoda; class Malacostraca; order Decapoda; family Palaemonidae; genus Palaemon; species Palaemon carinicauda. Next base: position 39,339,897 of record NC_090737.1, on the reverse strand, counting down.
GTATCCATAACGTACCTTAAGACCAAATATCAACCCTCTGTTTGCTTTCCAACAGGCCTCACTTCTGGCAAGGTAACACAAAATGATATTTTGTAAATAATTAGTTTTATGCCTGTCCCAACCAACTACATACACCCCTAAAAATTTAGAAAGCAAAGAGAGTAAAGAATAGACTTTTAGGGGTAACTTGTATTTTCCCTATCTATATAAATCTTAGTCTTTTAAAGTTAAACTTCACACATCTTCACTCAGTCCTGAGTCTTTGATTGGAAAGTGGGCTGGGCTACATGCTCATGTGCACTACCTGTTGTTAATTACATTGTTAACGAATTGATAGTTGTTCCAATCTCAGCTGAACTCCAGTTTGTTTAGCTATGAAAACTGCATTAATTTTTTAATTCTTTATTGTTAGTACGATGTTACCCATGTTCATTAAATATTTAATTAATTTTTTTTCAGGAGTGTGGTGAAACATTCAAAACAGCAAAAATGGAGTCAAATGAACGTAAGTACAGTGTTGTAATGCTCTTTGTTTTAGTGTTATGTTTTTGTTTCTCCTGTTTTAGATTTTTTATTTTAAAGATTACTACTATTAAGAATAGTACATTTATTAGTTTAGAATGAAAAATATGATGATAGAGGGATGTAAATATAATACAATTACTATTTCATAGTTGATAGTCACTCATATAATACATTAAGATTGATTTGTAGTTTACTGTACCCTTTTGTCATGAAGATGATTATACATTGATGGCATGAAACCAATGAGCAGACTGGTGGTTTGAGATTTATTTTAGTGTGAACCATGGTCATTTCATAAGGATTAGATTCTTTCAATATACCGTACTCTATAATGATTTTCTCTTATTACACAATCATGACCATATTCTTTTGAATTTATTTAATTGTGAAGAATCTATTTCTAGAGTGACGTGAAATATTTTGATGAATCTTATCCAATATTCATATGCTTAATGCTTCAATAGTCAGCATTTTGCAAGAAAGAATGGAAACACGTTTCTCTCTGGATTTGTATAGCCTACCCATGCGTTGACATGTCATCACCAGATGTCGGTACTGTGACAGTCATCATCATCATCATCTTCTACGCCTGTTGACGTAAAGGGCCTTGGTTAGATTTCGTCAGTTGTCTCTATCTTACGCTTTTAATTCAATACTTCCCCATTCATCATCTCGTACAGTATCAGTATTTGTTTACACATTTCTGTTCTTGCTGCAAGTTAGTGAACAATCTTTTGATCAACTTAGAGTTTTTTCTTATACAATTTCATGGGACTTCTCAACAATCACAGCTTTGTTGGTGCTTGGCATTGCTGTCTTTTTCCTTTTTTCTTAACTTTATGGAACATATATATGTGTATAGTTTTAATTGAACCCTAGCTCAAAATGTATTGTAAAAAGGTAGATTACGATATCTACAGAATTTTGTAAGTGATATTAGGGTTATTCTTTGGAGTAATTTTTTAGCATTTATTTAACAAGAAAAGAAAGAAGGATAGTTGGAAAAGTTCAGAAAGATTTGAGTACAGTTTAATACTGTAGTTTGGTCTTTTACGACTGTTTGGTACAGTGTCTCAGGTTCCCTCAATCCCTTATCCTTTCCACCACCCAAGGCTTGTGCTAGCATGTTAAAAATGTCTTTGTTCCAACACGAATACTTACCTCGAACTACTTTCTTAGGAGTTACCTGTAACCTCCTCTCTACCGACCAGAGTTTTGTGTAGTGTACCCCCCACCCCGTTTTCTAAGGAGGCCTACCCCCGGCATTAAGGAATGTGCCCCGAGGGTAGGCTTATCGTAGGTCGATGTCCGGCCGGGTCAGCCTCATCAGTAAGTTCTCTGGTCGCGACGTGTAAACACGTCGCCCTCGTTCTCTATCGATCCTTTGTGTACGTTCTAAGTGCCCCACGTGTTCCCCGCGTGGTGACTTGTGTTTTCCTGTGTACTTTTCCCGGGTGTTCCTGTGTGTTCACCTTCCACCCGTGTGCTTACCCAGTGTATTCCTTGATTCCCTTCGTGCTTGTGTCTTGCGTGTGTGCATTATGGAGCAAATCCGCCGTTGTCCGGGGCCTAGAGCCGGTAAATCGTGTGGAGCGTTCCTCTCCAAGCCTGAAGTGGATCCTCACTCCCTTTGCTCCTCTTGTAGGGGAAAGGTTTGTTCGTCAGCAGATACGTGCCCCGAGTGTGTAGACTGGAGCGATATCCAGTGGGTACGGTACGGTACGAAAAAGAGAAAATCAGCGAAACGTTCCCCCAGAAAAGCTAGTGTTACTTTGCCGCTACCATCACCCAGTGAGCGGTCCGACGGGGCCTCTGTTTCGCCATCCCCTACACAGAGTAGGGGACGAGGTAAGTCTGTCGTAGAGAAGGAACAAGGCAACCTTCCCCAGGAACCTAGTGAAAGTGCAGTGCCGATTGCGGGCCCTTCTAGGGCTAGTGAAGAACCCAGTAGTGCGTCCGGAGACGGCCCTTGTGCTGGGGGGGCATGCGTCCTCCGATGACTCCTTGTGGGGTAGTAACGCGGTGTCTGTGTCTTCGCCGCCCTTGTGGGCCTGTGCTTCAGGGTCTTCGTTAGGCGGAGACAACCAGAAGAAGTTACGACCTTCGGGTAATGATGCCTTCGGTTGGAGGCTTCCGAAGACGCTGGGTAGGTCACCCTTAAGGATGGAAGTGGCCCTGGACCCCTGGCTCCCTAGCATGGAGCGCCTTGAATCGTTCCCGGCCCCCCTCACGGAAGTCCCCGAAGATTTCCTCCAGCCGTCGACCTCGGGCACTCAACGCGCGAAGAAGTCCCCCGCAGTCCCTGCTACCTGCCGACATACGATAAGCACAGTGTCGTCGGGTTCGTCGGATGATTATTTCTCGTCGGAGGAGGAAGTCAGGGTAAAACACCGTCGTCGTCGGAGGAAGTCAGGGTAAAACACCGTCGTCGGAGGGAGCGGTCCAGGAGCAAGCGTTCCCGTTCGAGGTCGCGCTCCCGGTACAGTAGCAAGCGCTCCCGCTCCCCAGGTCGTAAGTATAGGAGGAGTAGGTCTCCTGATGGCGACTGGGTCTTCGTACCCCGGGACTCAAAGGTGCTTTGTTCCCCGGACCGCCGGTCCAGAGAGTGTTCGCCAAGGATGCCGTCCTCAAAACACGACCTTGACCCTCGCAACCAAGCTCGCAGGAAGGACTCTACAAGAAGGCATAAGTCCTCGAAGCCTCCGGTTCACCCCGCCCAGCGGGGGGAAACGCGCTTCTTGTCAGGCGGCCTGGCCGAACCAGCCCAGCTGGTGCGGCCTTCGGGTCGGAAGCAACGGTTCCCGCTGTCGGGTCAGCCCACGGGAACCGCGTCCTCGGCACCCAGAGCCCTTGAGCGGACGAGAGTCCCCGCTGAATCAGCGATGCCTGCGTTAACCCAGGCCCCTGGTGCGGACGCCCCCGCAGATGAAATCCAGTACCTCGGTAGGACGGCACCCCTGGCCCCAAGAGCTAGACGTCCAGTCGGTGTGCCCGGTAACCCAGCTCCCCGGCCCCAAGCCGAGACCTCGGCTGATGGAAGGGAGGGTTCACCAACGGAGGACTCGGCCTATAGGAGGGTGGTTGGCCTTATCAGAAGACACCACAAAATCGAAGAACCTACAGCTACAGACGAGGATTACTGGAGGTCAAGCCTATTAAGAATTATGCAGACCCCTACCCAACCTAAGACGTCTCTAGCGCTTTCTCTAGCCCGAGATCTGGTCCTAGGGCAGGAGTATGTGGACAAGGTGGTGGCTAGTAATGCCGAAGTCCCCAAAACCCAGAGTTCCTCAAAATTGCTCCAGGGCCTCAGAACCCAAGGCAAAGTATATGTGCCAGAGGAGCGTCGCCCAGGCCCCTGTAAGGTGGAGTCATCCAACGACATCCTGAGTCAGGGCGTCTCAGACGATAGGGCCTCTTCGGCCCCGGTCTGTTTCTCGCCAGCAGAGGCCTCCATGATGGAGGAAATGTCGAAAGATTTAGTGAACGTCTCCTCTTGGCTGGACTGGTGGGCTTCCACCTTAGTAGGGGTACAAGCCTCGTTCGACCCTGCGGACCCTGACCAGCAAGGCCTCCTGAGAGACCTTATTACCTCCTGGGGTAAAACCCTAAAATTTTTAACTTACCAGTCGCTCGCCCTGACGGCTAACTGGGTACTCCGTAAGAGAGATACCGTACTGACGAAGGTGTCCCGGAAGGTACCAGACAGGGAAGCGCGGGCCATACGGAGCTTACCCTTGTGGGGAGAGTCCTTGTTTCCCCTGAAGGAACTAGAGACCATCGTGGAGAAGGTCTCGAAGAAGAAGGAGTCTTAACAACCCCAGACATACGCCTTCTAGGAGACCTCCCTACAAGAGATCCGTCTCGGATAGTGCCGCGACGTCCCAAGCCTCTCCCAGCACTACGAGGAGAGAGGCTCCCTCTTCCTCCTGGTCCGCAACGCCTCAGCCCCCCCGCAGGAGAGCTCCAGCGCCTTCAAGCTCCTTCAGGTCGGGTTACTCTGCCTCTAGGAGAGGCCGATCAGGCCGCTCCTCCAGAAGAAGATAGAGTGGGAGGCCCCCTATCCCCGCCCAAGCCTCGGGTTGGGGGATGCCTCAGACTTCATTGGCAAGCATGGAAGGCTCACGGAGCAGAGCCTTGGACAGTGTCCGTACTAAAGGAGGGCTACAGACTACCGTTCTTAACAGAACCATCCCCTCCTATCCCGGCCAGCCGGGCGGAATGGCTAGCTCCCAGAGACCCGTTGAAGAGGACCGCCCTTCAAGAGGAGGTGTCCTCCATGTTAGAGAAGGGCGCCATGGAAGAAGTTCTTCTCCCAGGGCCGGGTTTCTACAGTCGTCTGTTCCTGGTAGAAAAAGCGACGGGGGGGGTGGAGACCTGTTGTAGATCTGTCGGCTCTCAACAAATTCATCAAGAAGACGGACTTCAAAATGGACACTCCGAAGTCAGTCCTGCTGTCCTTGAGGGAGAAAGATTACATGATGACCATAGACCTCAAGGACGCATACTTCCAAATTCCGGTCCACCCCTCGAGTCGAAAGTTCCTCCGGGTGAAATGGGGTTCCCAGATCCTGCAATTCAGGACCCTTTGCTTCGGATTGTCAACAGCGCCCCAGGTGTTCACGAGAGTCTTCACGACTGTCTCAGTGTGGGCTCACGAACGAGGCATTCGCCTCATCTGATACCTGGACGACTGGTTGCTTCTCTCCGCCTCAAAGGGCCTCTGGGAGGAACAAGGTATGAAACTCCTCCAGTTTTGCAAGGATCTGGGCATCATAATCAACCCGGAGAAGTCAAACCTATCCCCATCCACCAGAATGAACTACTTGGGAATGACATTGGATACCATTCTGGGAAAAGCCTTCCCCTCGGAGGACAGAATAAGAAACCTCATGAATATCATTCAGCCGTTCCTGTCAGAGCGTCCCAGGAGAGCGAAAGACTGGCACAAGCTGATAGGTCACCTGGTCTCATTGAAGAAACTAGTTCCCCAAGGGAGGGTAAGGCTCAGAGCCGTACAATGGAACCTGAAGAACCTCTGGTGCCAACTGGACTCACAACAAGTTCTAATCCCAGTCCTACCAAACACGAGACCCTCCCTGGAATGGTGGCATTTCCGGTCGAACTCACTCAAGGGGATGCCCTTCGGGAGCGACCCACCCGAGTTACTACTGTTCACAGATGCCTCCAACCAAGGGTGGGGAGCCCATCTCCTCGACGAAACAGCACGAGGGACCTGGTTGGACGGGGAGAAAGAACTCCACATCAATGTCCTGGAGTTGAAGGCAGTCCAGAAGGCTTGCCTACACTTCGTGAGTCTGCTAAAGGGAAACACCGTGGCGTTGATGTGCGACAACGCCACGGTAGTGGCATACATAAAGAAACAAGGAGGCTTGAAGTCGAAGGAGTTGTGCGATCTCACCATAGGAATTCTAGATTGGGCAGAAGAGAACCAAGTGGTGTTGTTAGCAAGGTTCATTCCCGGGAAGAAAAACGTACTGGCCGACGGCCTCAGCAGAGTGGGCCAGATAGTAGGGACAGAATGGTCCCTTCTTCCGGAAGTAGCCAAGCTCATCATCCAACGTTGGGGTTCCCCGGTGATGGACCTCTTTGCAACAAAACTCAACGCCCAACTCCCCGTATATTGCTCTCCTGTGCCAGACCCGAAAGCAGCCTTAGAAGACGCCTTTCAGCACAAGTGGGACAATCTAGATGTGTACGCTTTTCCCCCTTTCACGTTGATAAGGCAAGTGCTCAACAGAGTAAGGACAGCCCGAAACCTAAAGATGACTTTGGTAGCGCCCTGGTGGCCGGAGAGAGAGTGGTTCGCGGACCTAAAAGACCTAGCGAGTCAACCACCGTGGCCTCTGCCCGACAGGTCAGACCTTCTGCATCAACCTCATTTTCTCAGGCTCCACGACAACCCACTCTCCCTACGTCTTCACGCCTGGAGTCTATCGAGCGGCTCCTGAAGAAAGAAGGATATTCTTCATCCACGGCTAAGAGAATGTCGCTATACCTGAGAAAGTCGTCAGCCGCGGTCTACCAGGCTAAGTGGGCCTCCTTCACGAAGTGGTGCTCTGAGAAGCGCATTAAACCTCTTAAGGCCTCTGTCCCAGACATAGCAGATTTTCTGGTGTTTCTTAGAGACAAGGTGGGAATGTCAATCCCAGCCATAAAAGGGGTTCGGGCCGCCTTAGGCCAAGTCTTCCTCCTGAAGGGCATCGACCTGGGGGCCTCGAGACACATAGCGATGCTTGTCAAGAGTTTCGAGCAGTCCTGCCCCCCACAGGCGAGTAGGGTGCCCCAGTGGGACTTAGCCAAGGTCCTGAAGATGTTGTGTGGTCCCCCCTTTGAACCTTTGAAGGATATCGTGGACAGAGATCTCACCCTCAAGGCCGTCTTCTTGCTGGCCTTGGTGTCCGCTAAGAGAGTGGGTGAGATCCATGGTCTGTCATATGACGTTTCTCATTCGAAGGGGTGGAAAGAAGTATCCTTCAGGTTCGTGCCTTCTTTTGTGGCTAAGACTCAGAACCCAGCAGTCTGGGATCCGAAGTTCGAAGGTTTCTCAATACCTGCCATCCCTAGGACGAGTAATGCAGAAGATTTGAAATTATGCCCTGTACGGACAATTACAAAATAACTGTAAAGAACGGCTCATCTCCGCCCAGGCATCAAGAGCCTCTTTGTATCCACAGGTATTAATAAGAAACAAGTGTCCAAGAACACCATTTCCTTCTGGTTGAGACAAGTTATTGCCAGAGCCTACAAGGAAGAAGGCATAGCAGTGCCAGGCACCCCCCGACCTCATGACATCAGGGGCCTGAGCACCTCCTTAGCCTTTGAGAAGAACATGGCAGTGGGTCAGATCCTGCGAGCAGGTACTTGGTCGAACCAGTCAACCTTTACTGCCCATTACCTCAAGGACTACTCGAGGAAGTCCTTAGACGGGTTCTCCATTGGAACAGTCATCTCCGCCCTCCAAGCGGTGTAACGGTAAAAGCCCCAGGCGCAATCACGGCTAGCAACCGGTAGGCACAAGTGCGGTTTCCTTCCATCCTACCCAGTTGCTTCCTAGCCTCATCGGGGAGTACCAACTGATACCATTGGATAACACATTCTTCACGACTACGCTACTGAAAGGAGCATCAGAAGAAGTTTTTCAAAGGGTGAGTACTTAGACACTAACATGAACTCTTGTGTAGTTACCCTCGCATCCGTTTTCTAGTAGGTACCGTTATCCCTGGGCCTCTTGGCCTCCGCTTCCCGGGTCAGGGGGTCAGAATAGCACTCCCGCCTCCTAAAGTGTAAGTCTCCTAAGAAAGTAGTTCGAGGTAAGTATTCGTGTTGGAACAAATAAAAAATTTTAAGTAATTTTTTTTTTTCCCTAACATACTTACCGAGAACTACTTTCGGGTAATGGCCCTCCCTTCCTTCCCCGAGTGCCTCTCTTCCCTTGCAAGCATTGTGCTAATCCAATAGAACTTACTGATGAGGCTGACCCGGCCGGACATCGACCTACGATAAGCCTACCCTCGGGGCACATTCCTTAATGCCGGGGGTAGGCCTCCTTAGAAAACGGGGTGGGGGGTACACTACACAAAACTCTGGTCGGTAGAGAGGAGGTTACAGGTAACTCCTAAGAAAGTAGTTCTCGGTAAGTATGTTAGGAAAAATAAAATTTACTTAAAATTTTTGATTTTACACTTAATACATGGGTTAGGAGTTCAAGCCCTTCTTTAGTTCGCTATATATCAACGATATCTCCCTGCTTATCTGGCTGTACTGTTAATGATTTTTTTTTTTTTTTTTTTTTTTTTGCCACAGCTTCATTTCCTGGTTTCTTAGAATGATTTCATGCTTGGAAGTAGCCGCTTTTACTGTTGTTGCACTTGCAATTCTGGTGCCTGCTTTTGAGGTAATAGGTAATTTATTGCCGGTTTATGCACTTGCTGGTGTTAGATTTTGGAGCATATTACCACCTGGTTTTTAGGCAGGGGATGCTCTTATTCTCTTGGCATTTTGAACAGTTTTATACCAACATTTAATGTATCAGCCATGACTCTTCTCAAAGGTACCGTAAATGGCAAGTTGATGTCTATATATTCCTATTCTTTATTGTGAATTATTAATTTGCATTTATTCTGGTGGGATGGGTTATAATTTGTTTCTTAAATAAAGTTAGAAATTTAAAAAATGTCTATTTTTGGATGTAAATTTTCTTTATTTCATATTTGGATTATTCTTTGGTTTTATGAGCATTTTTGGTTGCGAATTTTCCCCCAAAATAGATTAAACTTGTAAACCGAGGTACAACTGTACGGCATACTTGGTTAATGTTTAGAATTCAGTCCTTTATCTCTTTTATACGAGATCTTGCACCTAGTTTTCTTTCTTATTTTATAGTATGCTTTTCATGGTCCCACTCTGTTTTAAAATATGCTGCTGGCCAGTTTCATAAGGAAGGGCTTCACTGTACCAATATTATTGAACAGCGTGTATGACTGAGCCTGTAGAGGGACATTTATTATGCTTTGACATGAAAATATGCCAGTAGCCATATGGTATTGGCAAGTTCCTATTTGAATACTTGTGACTGTTGCTTATCCTCACAAGAGAAGAATTCAGTCACTTATTCCTTGAAGGAAACATTAGAATCTAGCAGTCATGTTACCCTGCAAGTGCTCTCCATGTAGGCATGTAGCCTGAAGAGGCAGCTGTTTAGGGCACTGGACTTCAAAATATTCACCATGTTGATAACATCAATAAGGACATTTATCAGTTCAGATGGCAATGTATTATTTGGTAAGGTATACCGATTTAGCATACAGTGAAAGGTTGTTATAATGGGGTTTGCTTTTTTAATCCAACTGCAAAACTAGAATGGTTTCCCAGCATGGTTGTTGCTCAATCATTCAAGCATGAATGCATGTTATTCCTGGACTAACTTTTCATTTAAAAAAAGGAGAAACTTCCTATTTTTGTGGTTGGTTCATGGTAAAAGAAGTTAGCAATTAAGGTAATGGAAGCCTCATGTGAAAAAAATATTTTTGGCCATTCCAAGTGGAGAATTTAGTCCACTCCTTGATACAGTAGGTTGCAGATATCCTGTAGGGTATGACAATAGTTTGAGGCTACTTTTCTCAACCCTCTGGTAATCCTGGCTGTGACAAAATCTCTTGTCCGGCACATGACGTTTTGGGGGGCGACTTGAGTCGGGTAGCAATGCTGT
>NC_090737.1:39265140-39325140 GCF_036898095.1 Palaemon carinicauda | reverse complement strand
TGTCTCAAACTTTTAGATAATAGTCAATAAAAGTGATAGAAGGGTAACTGGGATTTAGGTATTTTCCACACTAGTCCATTATTTTGGGCTCTCCACACCTACCACAATGGATATATAAGTCACTTAAAAGGTTTAAAGATTTAAAGGTCACTCATGAATGACAGAGGCAAGGGACAGTGACAGTGCCCTAGAGACTGACCTTACATACCTATGATCAGTGCCCAAGCCTCCTCTCTACCCAAGCTGGGATCAGGGAGGGCCAGACAATGGCTGCTGATAACTCAGCAGGTATTCCTATAGGCTCCCCCACACCCTCATCCTTTGCTCAAAAGGATGGTGAGGTTGCAGACACTACAAAAAACTATCGAGGTTGACCGGGTCTCAAACCCCAGCCCTGCAGAATGCCAGGGAGGGACGTTTTCAATAACCTACCACAATCCTAAGGTGAAAAGCCAACCAACTGTACTAAATATGACACCAAGACTGTTGAATAAAAGGTCTTCATGAAATGATGTTTAAGTTAGTTGTCTATGGATTAATTTCTACTTACTATATTTAGTAAAACTCGATTTGGGGCTTGGTGTTTGTATGATATTGGAAACTCTTGTCATTTTTTTTATTCTTTGGATACAGTACTCTTAGAATAATATTCTAGTTGTAAATCAAATTGAATTTTCTTAAAGAAAAAATACCATTAACTGAAATTTACATGTGAAATTACTGCTTACATATGTCTTGATTCATTGGGAAGTCATATACAATACTGTTCATCAATTGAGAGGCTCACAATACTAAGGAGTTTCCAAAGCTCAAATTGCTATTATTTTCTTGTTTCAATGTCTTCTAAAAACTTTTTTCTTTTATCATTAAAGACGGTAGTTAGATAAATAGACTCCAAAACTTTTTAAAACCTTCTTATATACAGAAGGTCTCCAACTTTCAAACATTCAGAGATACAAACACAAATCCAACTGACATCATAAATCTCAGATATTGTATTAAAAGTTAGTATACTGTAATGAAATAAAGAAATACTGTAACAAAACAATATTATATGATTTAATACAATAAGCGAAAAACCTTTGCAATAACCTTATATTTATTTCATATGAAATGGGACTATTTGCTGACTTTTATAGCTGAAAATCATAGGCATGGGAGTTAGGTTAGGCCTACCCTTGGCCAAAATTTAACAAAAGTCGACTCACAAACAGCTTCTTGGATCCTATTTAGTTTGTAAGAAGAGGATATTCTGTATAGCAAAGATACATACATACATATACCAAGGCACTTCTTGGTATATGTATGTATCTTTGCTATACAGAATATCCTCTTCTTACAATGTGGTTTTCTTATATTTATTTTTCCTGCTCGGCCCCTGGAGACCCTTTTGTGAATGCCTAAATTAGGATCATGAGAAGATTGCCCCTTGAAATAATTAATTTTTTGTTTATTCTCCAGAATTACAAGCGAAGCTGGAAGAACTTCGAACTCATGTTCCTCTAATCAAGCGGATGATTGCGAAGCTGAACCATGTGGTGACCACGCACAATAATCCCAAAAGCCAAAGTCAACTACAGAGGCTTATGGGACTTCACAGCTTTTTGACAAGGCCTATGACTAAAGTGTGAGTATTTTGGAGTTCACTTGCTTGAAGGTACACACAGGCACACTATTCTCTCTTCGTTGTTTATACATGACAGATCTAGTTTAATGTTGTTGCTAATGTTAATGTATTTTATATTGTTATTCATTACTACTTCTAGCCTATATGATTATTTATTTTCTTATTTCCTTTCCTCACTGGGCTCTTTTCCTTGTTAGTGCCCTTCGGCTTATGACATCCTGCTTTTCTAATTAGGGTTGTAGCTTATCAGTTATTAATAATAATAATTGTAATTAGAGTAAAGATTATCAAGTCATACAGGATATAGTTCTTATTAAATTTTTTGAATACAGTATATAGAAAAATTTCTATTCCATCCCCTCAACTATTTAGAGGACATTCCATGTTTCAAACAGTTTTTGTCTCAGGATGGATGATTGGTACTCACATTATTACAAAACATTATGGGACTTTGTTAAATGCATTGATGAGATTTGGACATAATTCAAGAATACTTATGATATGCCTCCTTTAAGGTTGTGATTGAATTTCACGTGTAGAAATTAAGAACTGTTTTAATTAGATTCTAATCCCTTATTTACCTTTGCCAACATTCACACTGAACAAAAGGCACAACCAGTTTTTCTCGACAGGTTCCATCTTTTCCGACAATTGCATTCAAATACAACTTCCCAGAAGGAGAATTAGCTATAAGTTCAAATATTCCAACTGTTTCATCCATCGACACTCTTCACGTCTGAACTTTTTATTAATCCATACCACTTTTCTTTCTTTACTTACTTTATGACTCTCCTCTATAGTACTCACATTGTACCTATATCCATGTAATTTTCCCTACCATCTGTACCAACACAATTTTGCTCCAACTTTGTGGCTTTTTATTGGAAAAACCTGAAAGCACTGGCACAACTAAATGATTTTTTGGCATCTCTTGATACTATGCAAAAGTTATCAAAAGGAACTTGGTTGTATAGTATAACTAATACTTACATTTTGTAAGCATCTTTATTAATTAAATCATTATACAAAAAGTTAGATTGCCAATTTTCTGTATACTTTATTTAAAATTATCATCACTAGTTTTGTATAGCAATAAAATCTTTTAGTAGAATATGAGATTTTGTATACTGTATAGGTATCCAGTTAATTCTTATTTGTTCCAACACGGAGTACTTACCTCAAACTACTTTCTTAGGAGTATCTGGGATCGCCTCCCAACCGACCAGAATTTTGTGTAGTTTATCCTACTCCCGTTTTCTATGCGGGGTAACCTCTGGCGGAGTGATACGCGCCTTGAGGCGACCCGGGGTCAGAGAGCATGCTTACTCAGGTCTCGATCTCCAGTAAGTTTTCTGGTCACGTCGCGTTAACACCTCAACGCGCTCTCCTTATCCAGTGCGACCCTTTGTCTCACGCGGTCCCATTGTGCTCTTTCCTTACCCTTTCCCTCTGTGTTCTTGTGTCTCGCGGTGCCTTACTAGTGCGTGATGGAGCATCCCCGTCGTTGTCCTGGGCCTATGGCCGGTAAATCGTGTGGCACTTTTCTGTCGAAGCCTGAAGTCGACCCGCACTCCTTGTGTTCGTCGTGTAGGGGCAGCGTGTGTTCCCCTACGGCCACGTGTCCGGAGTGCAAGTCCTGGAACGAGGTGCAGTGGGTGCGATACGGCACCAAGAAGAAGAAGGCGTCCAAGAGGTCACCTAGGAAACTGAGTGTCTCCTCGCCACTTACTTCTCCCGGTGCTTCGTCGGATAGGGCTTCTCAGCCGCCTTCCCCTACCCAGAGTAGGGGAAGAGGCCTATTGCTCTTCCCCAGTAGTCTAAGATACCTGCTAGTGGGGATGTGATGTCGGTCCAGGCAAGTGGGGGGCCTGAGGGAGGGACGGGAGTGTGTTCGGAGGACGGAGTCCTGGGGCCAGCAGGGCCCGTCTCTTCCGACGATCCTATTTGGGGGAAGGCTGCTGCAGCCTCTTCCCCCGCTTCATGGGCCTGTATTTCAGGTACGTCTACAGCCGGGAAAGACGCCGAGAAGGAGGACTCGCTGCCGTCGGATCCCCTCGCGTGGGCGCCGCCAAGGACGCCCTTCAGATCGCCCATGAGGCTGGAGGAAGAGTTTGAGGCCTAGTTCCCCAGCAAGAAGTTACCTCGCTCTCCCCCAGCTCCTTTAGCAACGCTCCTGCCCGTCTTCATGGAACCCTCGTCGCCTACGGATCGTCACGTGGAACCACCAGCGACACGGGACGACTCGGAACCTTCGGTGTGGTCCTACAAGTCGTCGGGCTCCTTGTTCGAGTCTTACTCCTCGGAGGAAGGAGCCCCGAGGGACCAAAGGAGAAGATGAGACAGGTCCCGCAGGAGGCGGTCCCGTTCCCGTTCCCGCTGAAGATCTCGCCACGCCAGGAGGCACGCTAGATCCCCCAGGAGGAAGTACAGAAGGAGCTGCTCCCCTAGAGAGGAATGGGTGCGTGTCGCCATCCTGTGCAGCCAATTCCTGGGAACGTCAGCAGTTCCGGGCACCTCTGGCTGGCTCCTAATGGCTCGTTCTCCCTCAGCGAAGTACGTTCCCTGCAGCAGGCCTGAGCGTCGAAGGGAGTCCCCACTTCAGGCCCCAGGAGACAGGCATAAGTCCGCGAAGGTTCCGGCTCCATCCTCCCAGCAGAGAGAGTCGCCCCCTCGGCCTGGCAGCCGTGTCCCAGCCTCCAAGTCTTCGACGAGCAGGCAGGAACCCGAGAGGCATCCAGCAGCCGCGAGGAAGCCCGTAGTAGCCTGGTCCTCCGTGGGGAGAGACAAGCCCAGGACGGACGCCTCCGTCCCAGCGGCGATGCCTGTCCTCCATCCAGAACCGCCGAGGGTATGCCGCGACAAGAAGATGCCTCCTCCTCAAGCGGCACCCTCCGTCGGGGGTGCCCCTTTTCAGGCAGAGGAACATTCGACGGAGGTCCTAGGAGACAGCGTGGAGGGCTCAGCGGCCGAGGTCTCGGCATACAGGAAGGTGATAGCTCTCATTAGACGGCACCACAGGCTGGACGAGCCGAAGCCCGCCACAGACAAAGACTGGCTCCCAGGCCTCAGCAGGTTGGTTGATACCCCCGTGCAGCAGAGGCTCTCACTGGCGCTTCCCCTGGCAAAAGACGTTAGACTGGGCATGGCTCATATTGACAGGATAGTGGCCAGCCATGCGGACGCCCCCAAGAGTCAGAGCGCCTCCAAGCTCCTCCAGGGCCTCAAGACCCAGAAGAGGTTCTACCTCCCTGAAGGGTGCCGTGCCGGTCCCTGTACCGTAGAACCTGCAGTCGCCATCCTAGGTCAGGGCGCCGCAGAAGAGAGAGCTACCGCCGTCCCAGTTTGCTTCTCCCTGTCGGAGACCTCCATGATGGAGGATTTGGCCATGGACCTGGTCTACGTCTCGTCGTGGCTAGATTGGTGGGCCTGCACCCGGGTGGGTTTTCAGGCCTCACACGACCTCTCGGTTCCGGAGAACCAAACATTACTGAAGGAGCTGATTAGCTCAGGAGGTAAGGCCCTCAAATTCCTGTCCTACCAGTCCCTCTCACAGGGGGCCAATTGGGTTCTTCGCAAGAGGGACACAGTTCTCAGCAAATTGGTCAGGAGGCTTCCGGACAGGGAAGCGAGGGCCCTTAGGAACTTACCCCTGTGGGGTGAGTCAGTGTTCCCTCTGCAGGCGGTGGAGGAGACGGTAGAGAGGGTCAGGAAGCTCAAGGATGCGGGAGAACCCAGACCCCCTCCAACAAGAAGACCTGCCCATAGAAGACCATCTTCCGACGTCTCTCTCCCTCCTCGCGCTTCACCTAGCCAACCCAGAAGGGATTCCTCGACTACGGCCTGGCCCCAGCCTTCGCAGCCCACCCGTGGAGGAGCTCCGACTTCGCTGTCAGCCTTCAGGCCTTCCTATTTGGGGTCCAGGAGAGGGCGTTCAGGCCGTGCCTCTCAAAGGAGGTAGGAAGAGAGGCCCCCTACTCCTGCCAACGCCTCAGGTGGGGGGATGCCTCAAACGATCTTGGCAAGCATGGCGGGACCACGGAGCGGATCCGTGGACCGTAGCTGTACTAAAGGAGGGGTACAGGCTGCCCTTCCTAGCGGAGCCCCCACCTCTGATCCCAAATCAACAGGCGGAGTGGTTGGCACCCAAGGACCGCTTGAGAGTAGCAGCGTTGCAGGAAGAAGTCTCGGCAATGCTGGCGAAGGGTGCAGTGGAGCCAGTCAAGAACCCAGGTCCAGGGTTCTACAGCAGGCTCTTCCTGGTGGAGAAAGCGACGGGGCTGGAGACCGATCATAGACCTCTCAGCCCTCAACAAGTTCGTGTGCAAGACCAACTTCAAGATGGACACCCCGAAGTCGGTCCTAGCGGCCTTGAGGGAGGAGGACTTCATGATGTCCATAGACCTCAAGGACGCCTACTTCCAGGTCCCTGTCCATCCCTCCAGCAGGAAGTACCTAAGGGTGAAATGGGGTACTTAAACATTGCAGTTCAAGACCCTCTGCTTCAGACTGTCGACAGCCCCTCAAGTCTTCACGAGGATCTTCGCAACACTTTCAGCCTGGGCACACGAACAGGGCATCCGCCTGATTCGGTACCTAGACGACTGGTTGTTGCTTTCAGCCTCAGAGAAAGTACTGAGGGAGCAAGGCGCGAAGCTCCTGCAGTTCTGCAACGTCTTGGGTATCATCATCAACCTGCAAAAGTCCCAGCTGATACCCTCCACCAGGATGACCTACCTCGGAATGGTCTTAGACTTCCGGTTGGCGAGAGCCTTCCCTTCCGCGGAGAGACTGCACAACCTGGACCAGATCCTCCGGCCCTTCCTGTCGGGCCAGCCCAGGAGAGCCAAGGACTGGCAAAGACTGATAGGCCACCTCGTGTCGGAGAAGTTAGTCCCCCAGGGGAGGCTCAAACTCAGGGGAGTGCAGTGGAACCTGAAAGAGGTCTGGAGCCAGGGGGACTCCCCGCACAAGATAGTCCCGGTGTCCCCGGAGACGAAGGAAGTCCCGGAGTGGTGGTACGTCAGATCGAACACCCTCAAGGGAATGCCCTTCCAAGCCGACCCTCCGGAGATGCTTCTGTTGATGGACGCGTCCAAGGAGGGTTGGGGTGCCCATCTCCTCGACATGACAGCAAAAGGAAAATGGGAAGGCGAGGAGATGGGCCTGCACATAAACGTGCTAGAGATGATGGCAGTACAAAGGGCATGCCTAGAGTTCGTCCAACTGCTCCGGGGAAACACCGTGGCGCTGATGTGCGACAACGCCACGGTGGTGGCCTACGTGAAAAAGCAAGGAGGACTAAAGTCGAAGGAACTGTGCAGTCTCACGATGGAGTTCCTAGATTGGGCCGAAGTAGAGCAAATCAAAATCTCAGCCAGGTTCATTCCGGGGAAGAGAAACGTCCTGGCCGACGGCCTCAGCAGGATGGGTCAAGTGGTAGGGTCCGAGTGGTCCCTGCACCCAGAAGTGGCCAAGTCCCTCATTCTGAAGTGGGGCTCACCGGTGATAGACCTCTTCGCCACGAGACTGAACGCACAGCTCCCCGTGTTTTGTTCTTCTGTGACAGTTCCAGCAGCAGCCTTCGAGGACACCTTCCAACACCCTTGGGACAACCTCGACGTTTACACCTTCCCTTTCTTCGGGATGCTCAGACAGGTCCTCAACAGAGTAAGACGGGCGGACAACCTGTGGATGACTTTGGTATCGCCCTGGTGGCCGGAGAGAGAGTGGTTCGCGGATGTAAAAGATCTGGCTCGCCTTCCACCTTGGCCTCTTCCGGACAGACCAGACCTTCTCCGGCAGCCTCACTTCCAAAGGTTCCACGAAAACCCTCGGTCCCTCCACCTTCACGCGTGGAAGTTATCGAGCGTCTCCTGAGGAAGTAAGGGTATTCATTGAGGACGGCATCAAGGAGGCTCTGAGACGTTCGTCAGCCGCAGTATACCAGGCGAAGTGGGCTACCTTCACTAAGTGGTGCTCCTCGAAGAACATCAGGCCGTTAGGGGCCTCCATTCCCGAGGTAGCAGACTTCCTGGTCTACCTTAGGGACGAAGTGGGTACTTCCATCCCAGCAATCAAAGGAGTCCGGGTGGCCCTGGGGCAAGTCTTCCTCCTGAAGGGCATCGACTTAAGCGCCTCCAGACATATCTCGATGCTCATCAAGAGCTTCGAGCAGTCTTGCCCACCCCAGGCCGCTAGAGTGCCCCAGTGGGATGTGGCTAGGGTACTGAAGATGCTTTCGGAACCTCCCTTCGAGCCCCTCAAGGACATCTTAGACAAGGAGCTCACCCTCAAGACGGTCTTTCTGTTAGCTCTGGCATCAGCAAAACGAGTAGGTGAGATTCATGGATTGTCTTACGAGGTCTCACACTCGAAGGGATGGCGAGAGGCTACTTTCAGGTTCTTACCCTCCTTCGTAGCCAAGACTCAGAATCCAGCAGTTTGTGACCCCAAGTTTGAAGGATTCTCGGTGCCAGCTATCCCTCGTTCGGACAACCAGAGGAACTTGCTTCTGTGTCCAGTCAGGGCGGTACATAAGTACCTCGAGAGGACGGCCAAACTTCGCCCCGAAACCAAGAGTCTGTTCGTCTCCTCGGGACTGGTAAAGAAGCCAGTCTCCAAAAATACGATCTCCTTCTGGCTGCGGCAGGTGATCATGAGAGCGTACAGTAGTGCAGGGGTTCCTCTTCCGGAGAAGCCGAAACCCCACGACATTAGAGGGCTAAGTATTTCATTGGCCTTTGAGAAGAACATGGCAGTGGGCCAAATCCTGAGGGCAGGTACATGGTCTAGTCAGTCAACCTTCACAGCTCACTACTTAAAGGATTGTTCGAGGAGGTCCCTGGACGGATTCTCTCTCGGTCCCATCATTTCCGCACTCCAAAAGATTTAAAGGTGTAGCCCCGGGAAAACCACGGGCAGTAAGTCCAAGAGACACAGGTTCCTTCCTTACCCCCCTTTTCCCCCTATTACCTTCCCTGAAATGACCATATAATCCTTTAACTGCCATGGGATACACCGTCAGTGAAAGAATACGTCTCCAAGGATTTTTACAGAGGTGAGTTACTTAGACACTAAGATAACACGTATCCCTATTTCTAGTGTTTTCCTTTTGGGGGTCAGCAGAACCTAGCCTCCTATCTAGGTTCCTTTTTCTCTCCTCATCACGGTCTCTGGGTCCTGAGGGACACTCCCACCTCCTAAGGTATAAGTCTCCTAAGAAAGTAGTTTGAGGTAAGTACTCCATCTACTTCAGGTTTCGACAGGAAAGCACCACACGATTTACTGGCCATAGGCCCAGGACAACGACGGGGATGCTCCATGACATACTAGTAACGCACCGAGAGACACAGGAACGCAGAGGGAAAGAATAAACATGGGGACCGCATGAGACACAAAGGGAAGTCGGGGAGACAAAGGGTCGCACTGGGTTAGGAGAGCGTCGAGATGATACCGCGACACGACCAGAGAACTTACTGGAGGTTGAGACCTGAGCAAGCATGCTCTCTGACCCGGGGTTAGCCTCAGGGCACGTATCACTCCGCCTGAGGTTATCCCTCATAGAAAACGGGACTAGGGTAAACTACACAAAACTCTGGTCGGATGGGAGGAGATCCCAGATACTCCTAAGAAAGTAGTTCGAGATAAGCACTGTTAGGAAGAACACAAATTACTTTAAATTTGTGATATTTTAAGTAATTTTTATTTTTCCTAACAGTACTTACCTCGAACTACTTTCGGGTTATGGCCCGCCCATCCTACCCCGAGTGCCTTACAGGACTTAGTAGAAACATATCTGTCAAAAACTTACTGGAGATCAAGACCTGAGCAAGCATGCTCTCTGACCCCGGGTCACCTCATGGCGCGTATCACTCCGCCAGAGATTACCCCGCATAGAAAACGGGAGTAGGGTAAACTACACAAAATTCTGGTCAGTTGGGAGGAGATCCCAGATATTCCTAAGAAAGTAGTTCGAGGTAAGTACTGTTAGGAAAAATACAAATTACTTAAAATTTGTGATATTCATACCTTCTCCATCATGAGACTCAATATTTCACAGTATTCTAGAAGTTTAATACCAGCCATGACCAAGTTGTGGAATAATTTCCCTAATCGAGTAGTTGAATCGGTAGAACTTCAAAAATTCTAACTTCGCCCCATTCCCCTCGCCGCAAGCGCATTACAGCAAACCTACCGGGTTAAGAGGGAAGAGGCTTCACAGAATGGTTCAAGATCCCAAAGATTCCACCTTTGAAGGTGGACCCACAGCATCAACCATCGGTCGAGACTCCTCACAGGAGGTTTTTCTGACAGTACCACCATTAGCAAACATGATCTGGGCGTTGCAAACTGCCTACCATTGGCTCGCCATTCATTAGTTCACCGATCGCCGATTACTAGCTCGTCTTCCACCAATGAAAAGTCATCAACCGGCTGATCGGGAGCTCGCCGATAGCTAATTGCCTGCTCATCTTTCTCTGATCATTGACTTCCAGTCTCGCCAATTGCTAATGATCTCCGATTGCTAGTCGATAACCAGCCATCAGCTTGCTGATCACTAGCTCCCCAATCACTAGATAGCCAATTGCTAGCTCGTCTTTCTTTGATTATCGTCGTCAGTCTCGCTGATCTCTGACCCTCAGCTCTCTAATATCCAATTGTCAGTTTACTGATCTCTAGCTCGCTGATCGCCAGTCCTTGATAGTCAGCAGTTGTTAGCTCACCTATTGCTAGGTTACCATTCGCTAATGCTCCGATCGCCGATCATTAGATCGCCATTCACCGATCATTAGCTCAACACTTGGGTCGTCAAACCTCTCTAACCATATGGTTCTCGATCGTCTACT
This sequence comes from Palaemon carinicauda, assembly GCF_036898095.1. Classification (NCBI taxonomy): domain Eukaryota; kingdom Metazoa; phylum Arthropoda; class Malacostraca; order Decapoda; family Palaemonidae; genus Palaemon; species Palaemon carinicauda. Next base: position 39,314,667 of record NC_090737.1, on the reverse strand, counting down.
TTCCAAGCTTCCTTTCAGAGCTCCAAGCGCCGATCGTCAATGGCTCGCCTATCACCAACTAGTGGTCAATAAACCATGCTGCTGTTTAATAACCAGCCTTCCTTCGCTGACTGACCATACAGCCTTCGTCTGCTTGTCAGTTACCATCATCGGCAGTTGGCCGTTCACTGGCAGTTCGTCACTCAGACTCTAGTCAACCTCTGCCCGTTGTTCCCTAGATATGAAGGCAAATAACACACTTCTCAGTACTCGCCGTTCGCCACCACACCAATCCATTAAAGCGATCGATAGGCCCCATCAGCGGCTTGTCGACAGGTGACTATTCGGGAGCACTCTCCAACTGCACAGTAGCCACAATACCCAGCCGTTGACCATTGGTTAACGTTCGCCAGAATGATGCTTTATTAAGGAATAGCATCAACCCCGTCAGGTCGCAGGGTAGGGTCAAGCATTGCCTTACCCACTTCTATCAGTTAAAGGAGTTCTCTCCTAGGGAAGAATCCTTACACAAGGTATCGTGTCCCATCTTTTCCTCCACAAGTCAAGACCCAGTGTCAACAAACTCCTATGGGAAAGGATTTGCTAGGAGCTGACCTTTTGTGCTGATGTCCACACCATTTTGGAGAAGTTGGGACAAGGGGTAAGACCAAAGGTCTTCATGTGCACGCCGGACTTAAGGGACGCATACTTCCAGGTCCTAAACCAGCCATCTTCAAGGAAGTATCGGAGATTCAGTCTAGATAACAAGAAATACCAGTTCAGGGGACTCTGCTTCGGCATTCCACAGCACCCATCCTGTGCTCACAGGATCGACATCCTTTTCCACTGTCTTCTGGATGACTTACTGATCCCATCAGACTCGGTGGCAATCTTGCATTAGCAACAAAACTTCTGAAGATTTTTTACCAAGATCTGGTGATCATGATTAACCTTGGGAAGTCTTCCCCTACTTCCATCTCAGAAGACTGGTGTATCTGGTAATGATTCTCTACACCAATCTGCACAAAAACCTTCTCATCAAAGACAGGATAACGAGGCTTAGAAAGGTCACATGACCCTTTCTCAAGACAAGAAGAATTCCCAGCCTAGAGTAGCTATGTCTCCTCGGACATCTATCCTCCCTGGCCCATCTAGTTCCCAATGGCCGCCTCAGGATTCGTTCTCTCCAGTGGCGGCTTGAGTCTTATTGGAATCAGGCCTTCGATTCCCCGAAAACTCTGATCCCCATGGGACCAGAGGATTGGACGAACCTCAAGGGATGGGTGTCAGTCGAGAATCTACGGAGGGGTGTAACCTTTTCATCCACTCCCCCCCTGGACTTGATGCTGTGCTTAGACACATCAAAAGAAGGGACGAGGGACCATCGTGCCGCATCACACGACCTCAGGCCTCTGAGGCCGAAAGTAACTTCACTTAAATCTCTTAAGAGATGAACGCCAACTTTCCGGTCCTTCAAGAGCCTCATCAGTTCCTGACGAACCACTCAGTGATGTGATGAGCAACAACACCACATAGTGCCTCATGTCAACAAGCAAGAAGGAACTTGCTCACAGCCTCTTCCCATCTAACAGTATAAATACCAAGATGGGCCGAAGTCTGCTCGGTACCACTATCAGCCCACTTCATTCCAGACTAGAGGAATGTGCTCGTCGACAATATGAGCACAGCATCTCAGATAAGATGTACCGAATGGTCTTTGGATCACCTTGTAGCCTACAAAGTCCCGACTTTATGGGGTTCTCCAATAGTGGATCTGTTCGCAACGCCCCTGAACCTCAGACTTCCGCTGCTCCTCAGTCCTAGACGCCAAGGCTTTGTGGCAAGAGGCATGGCAACAACGGTGGGTACAACAATGACGTTTATGTCTCGTCCCCATTTTGGCTGATGAGAAGGGTACTCAACAAGACTAGAACATAGGTCAGCCGCTCAAGGTCTCATAACTGTGCCATGGCATTATGCAGAATGGTTTCCGAACCTTCTGCAGCTCTTGAAGAGCCTTCACGAAAACCCTCTCCATGTCACAGACAACCACACTTTGACATTTATCACAAATGATTGTACGCTTGGAGACTACCCAGCACCTCCTCTTTTAGAGAGGTTTTTCGCAATAAGTTACGAAGAGGTTGTCTGGATATCTGAGGAATTCCTCAGCATCAGTCTACCAGGCAAAGTATAACTTCTTCTGTAGTCTGTGGTTGGTGTCATGGTAAAGCGTCTCTCTCCACTCGATACCTCTATTCCAGCAATAGTGGAATCCTTGAGTATTTGCAGGAGGAAAAGAGTCCCTTTTCAGTTTTGGCGGGTAAAGATGATCACTCAACCTTTAGCCTCACCTTCAAACTGAAAGGAAAGGACGTCCCCTCATCGCTAGATCTTTCCTAACTCATATAGACTCACAAACTTGCCTTTCCCCAGTCGGAATTTAGACCTCCCTCTAGGAACATGGTTCGAGTTTTCCAGTCTCTTAGGAGACCTCCCTACGGTCCACTTCACCAGGCAACAAATTTTCCTGTGGTTTAGAAGACATTGTTCCTACACACTTTGACAGCGGCCAAATGAGTCAAGGAACTTCATGTCTCTCTTTTGACATCACCCATTCATGAGAAGGATGAAAGGCAATGTTCAGTTTTGTCCCTTTGTTTGTTGCAAAGACACAGTCTCCAGAGGTGAAGGATCCTAGACAACAAGTCTGCACTTGGTAACTGACGATCCATTTCATCTGTTATTTTACCCAGGGTGAGGTTTAAGGCTCTACCTCAAGAGTATGGCAACAGCTCACCCGAGTGCCTTCTCTTGTCGTCAGCACTGGGAGAGACGAGAGAGGATCACCTAAATATCATCTCTGGATTCACAGAGTCATCAATTACGCTCTGAATCCAGATCCTCTTTCAACATGTCGACCCACAATGTCAGGGGCATAGCTATGCCTCTGGCTCTTCGAAGCAGATTACTCTGTGATGCAGGTTGTACAAGCAAGGGTGTGAATGCTCCAGCTGACTTTCAGAACCTTTCTCCTGCAAGACGTGACCCACAGGAACTCGGTACGATCTCTATCGGTCCTCTGGTGTCTGTACAACAGCTGGTTCTATATCTCAAGCCCCTTATTGGACAAGTAGTTGAAGGTTGAAGGCACTCTTATTTGGCTTTAGTCTGCATGAATGAAATGGAATGACTGGCTCTTTTTTCTTTTCTTAATCCTACCTTCTTATAGGGAAAGTAGCATCCTGGGTTCTTTGCACAAACTGACCTTTACCACTGCGGGTAAACCATGCTCCCTTGTACCTAGTATTTTGTCAATACTCTTGCGTCCCCATACCCTGGCGAGGTGGTATTGGGAAAGTCTTGGTCCAACAGTTTTTCCTAGAAAGTCTCAGAATAACTTTCACATTGACAGTCACACTGCTTATCTCAATACACAGCTTGCATAGGCCGCAGTCCTTGCATAGCAGGGTTTAGCAAGGTGTAGGGACTCCTTATATTTGGTACCAATTTATTCAATACAAGGATCCCCGGGTAAAGCCAAAAAGCCAGATTGGCAGGGACGTCCACCCTCCTAATGGGCGAGTCACCCCTAATAAAATAGCTTAGGTTTGTATTCCAGTTACGGAACAAATGACAAATTCGTAGTAATTTGTATTTTTCGTAACAATACAAACCTTCAGGTATTTATACAAACTTACCCGCCGACTCTATCCCCCTTTAAGTCCTACCTCCAAGCAAAGTGAGCTAAATCACAGCTGTGGGAGCAATAGCAAGCTACACCCCCCCCCTGCTAACTAGCGGGATGTGTAGTTAACCCTTGTTGAGATTTTAATGGCTCGTCTTTTCAGTTTCACTGAAAGTAGTACACTTAGTAAATTTTTAAAAGTTTATATCGATAGAAATAATACAAATTATCTACGAATTTGTCATATTTTAATTGTTTATTACTTTTCATATAAAGTAGTTTATTTATTTCATTTCCTCACTTGGCTATTTTTCTCTAGTGGAGCCCTTAGGTATATAGCATCCTGCTTTTCCAATCAATGTTGTAGCTTAGCTAGTAGTAGTTGTAATAATAATAATGATAATAATAATAATAATAATTGGTATAGCACTAATTAATATATTTTTACAATACAGTACAGTATATTGTATATTGTTTTAGGATAGGAACATATGGGTTAAGTTATTTCCTGTGTAAAGAATATATGTAGGTACCAATCTGTGTATGAAAAATGGTGAATAAGGGCACCTTCACATTTGCTGTCAATTCTGGCTGAAAGAAGAAAAATGATTCAAGTAAATATACTGATGCAACTGCCTGTTTGAAAGTGTTCTGACTAACTTTTAAACTTACACCTCTACCAATAATGTTGAAACTTTAGCCAGTCTTTCCCGTTTCTCTTTACAATTACCAACTAATATAAAATTGCCTGATAATATATACCATATTGCAATCATTAATGACCCATTATTTTGGTTTCTATTATAATTTTTGTACTAATTACTGGCCACAGTAATAAGTCCTAAGATAAATTGCAAGGTATTTTAATTGACTAAACCTCATTTGCCATTTAATATTGCTTTTCATCAGTATCATATACTTTGTTGTTTAATAGATGAAATTAAAAATACACCAAAAAGTAATTATTTTGTTTCTTATTACAGGCCCAAAATGGAAATGCTTCAGAAAATGGAGGCTGTGCTGTTGAGCATTAAGGATAAAATTCAAAAAGCAGAATCCTCGGTAAGTTTTCATCATAATTTTTTAAAATTGATAATTGTTAGAATCATTTTCCAATATGTATTTAAAGTTTTTTATCAAGTTTTAATTTAGTTAACAAAAAATTCTTATGGAGATAGTCAGTGTTCATTATAATTTTTAAGTTGATCCCTCTTAGAAACATTTTCCAGTATGAATTTAATTTTTTTTTATAAAGCTTTAAATGAGTTTTGTAGATGTATATAAGAAACAAAAAATTCTTACCGAGGTAAATGGCACCGTGCTTTGGAACAATATTGCCACAGTCAGAAATGTTTAAGGTCATTTAAGCATGGACACCTTGTTTTGAGGTTTTTAAGAGTACTCTATTGCTGAACTCAATATTAAATAGCATGCTGTACAGAAATGAAAAAGTCTTTTGTACATGGATTTTATTATTTTGAAAAGCATATACAGTTGTAGAGAAAAATACTGCTCAGTGAAGCTTACAGAGGTCTGTGTACTACAGATGGCTGCGAACTGATTTAATTGTGATTAACAAAGTTATGATGAAAATAAGTCGTTCATTAAAATACACGGAAACTGAAAAGGAGTCTTCAGAAAGGTGTAACAAGAATGTGTAAATATGTCAGCACATCTTACATTGATAATTTTTAGGTGAAAACCACTGAAATAAAATGATTGTACGCTTGGAGACTACCCAGCACCTCCTCTTTTAAAGAGTTTTTTCGCAATAAGTTACGAAGAGGTTGTCTGGATATCTGAGGAATTCCTCAGCATCAGTCTACCAGTTTTTAAGGTAATAGATATAGAGTAGGGGCAATGTGATGAAATCAAAATATAAAAGGCACAGTTTTAGAGAAAAAAAATTGCTTAATAATACTGACAGAGGTCTGCTTACTATAGATTGCTGTGAACTGATTTAATAGTAATTATCAAAGTTATGATGAAAATAACAGCCAGTAATTAGAATATGGGGAAACTGAAAAGGAGTCCTCAGAAATGAGTAACAAGAAAATATGTAAATGTGTCGGCAAATGTATTAAAAATTTTTAGGGGAAAACCACCGAAATAAAAGATACAAAAGGCTGCAGAAATTTTTAAGGTAATGGTTATAGAGTAGGGACACTGTGATGAAATCAAAATGTAAAAGGCACAATTAGAATAGGTGAGGAAAGATTTCCGATAATAGAGGAGGGTAGGTTGAGAAGAGGATATAATATGTCTTCCACTGTCTTGGGTTAGAGTTCTATTGCTTGAGGGTACACTTGGACACATTATTCTATCTAATTTCTCTTCCTCTCGTTTTATGAAGTTTTTATAGTTTATATAGGAAATATTTATTTTAACGTTACTTTTCTTAAAATATTTTATTTTTCCATGTTTCCTTTCTGGGCTATTTTCCATGTTGAAGCCCTTGGCCTTATAGCATCCTCCTTTTCCAACTAGGGTTGTAGCTTAACGAGTAGTAATAATAATAGGGAAGAAAAAGAAGAGGGCTAAACGGCAGGTAGCCATAGGGAAGAAGAATTGTCTGAAGGAATGAAATCAGAATCTAGTTACAGTAGAGAAAAAAAAAGATGTGCCGGTTAGCTTTGTCGTAGAATATATATAAAAGAGGCAGTGTATAAAAGATAGAAATGGAGGATTTGAAGCTGAAGATTAAAGATATAAGGTAGGAATGGATATTGTATTTTGTAAAGCTACTGAAAGAAAAGAATGAATATGAACTGAAGATGATGTGATAGAGCGATGGAATTATTACAAACTAATCTACAACCCTAGTTGGAAAAGCAGGATGATAGAAGCCCAAGGACTTCAACAAGGAAAAATAGCCCAGGGAGGAAATGAAATAAGGAAATAGATAAGCTAAAAGAGATGTAGGGAACAATAAAAGAAAATATTTGTTCCAACACGGAATACTTACCTCGAACTACTTTCTTTGGAGTATCTGGGATCTCCTCCCATCTGACCAGAATTTTGTGTAGTTTACCCTATTCCCGTTCTCTATGCGGGGTAGTCTCTGGCGGAGTGATACGCGCCCAGAGACGACCCGGGTCAGAGAGCATGCTTTCTCAGGTCTCGCTCCTCAGTAAGTTTCTGGTCGCATCGGCGTTAACACACCGACGCTCTCTCTTAACCCAGTGCGACCCTTTGTGTCCCCGATCCCTTTGTGTCCCATGCGTTTCCCACGTGGTCCCTTTGTGTGCTTCCCTTCCTTTCCCTCTGTGTTCCTGTGTCTCGCGGTATATCGCTAGTGCGTTATGGTGCAGCCCCGTCGTTGCCCTGGGCCTATGGCCAGCAAATCGTGTGGCGCTTTTCTTTCAAAACCCGAAGTTGACCCGCACTCCTTGTGTTCGTCGCGTAGGGGCAGTGTGTGTTCCCCTACAGCCACGTGTCCGGAGTGCGAGTCCTGGAATGAAGTGCAGTGGGTGCGTTACGGCACGAAAAAGAAGAAAGCCTCTCGATGGTCTCCTAGGAAGCCCAACGTCTCTTTGTCTCTCGCTTCGCCCGGCGTCCCGTCCGATAGAGATTCTCTGCCTTCTCCCCCCACCCAGAGTAGGGGTCGAGGTAAGTCTGTTGCGGGGAAGCGGCCGGTGGCCGTTCCCCAGGAGTCTGAATTACCAGACAGTGGTATTGTGTCGTCTGTCCAGGCAAATGGGGGGGCCAGAGGGAGGGGCGGGTGTGTTTTCGGGGGATGGGGCCCTGGACAAAGCAGGCCCCGTATCTTCGGACGATCCTATGTGGGGAAAAACGGCAGCAGTTTCTTCTCCCGCCTATTGGGCGGGCTTTTCAGGTGCGTCAGCAGCCGAGGGCGCCACCAAGAAGGACGACTCGCCGCCATCAGACACCCTCACGTGGGCACCTCCCAAGACGCCCTTCAGATCACCCCACAGAATGGAAGAGGAGTTTGAGACCTGGTTCCCCAACGAGGAGCTCCCCCGCTCCCCTCCATCACCGTCAGCGTCGTTCCCAGCGGTTTTTATGGAGCCTGCGTCGTCGACCGGGCCCCATGCAGAACCAACAACGACACGTCTACTTTCGGACCCTCCAACGAGGCCCTACAGGTCTTCGGCTTCCTCAGTTGAGGCCTACTCCTATCGTCAGATGAAGGAGCCCCGAGAGACAATAGAAGGCGACGGGATAGGTCTCGCAGGAGACGTTCACGTTCGCGCTCGAGTTCAAGACACCGCCACGTGGATAGACGTCCAAGGTCCCCCAGGAGGAAGTTCAGGAGAAGTCTTTCGCCGGAGGAAGAATGGGTGTGGGTTTCCATCCCACGTAGCCAACTCCTGGGGGCGGCAGCCGTCGTGGGCACCTCGGGATGGCTCCCTAGACCCCGCTCACCAGTAGGTATCATCGACGGGAGCAGATTTAACCGACGGAGGCTCTCGTCTCATCAGACCACGAGGGACAGGCATAGGTCCGCGAAGGTTCCAACTCCACCCACTTAGTGGGGAGAGTCACCCCTTCGGTCTGGCAGCCGCGTCCCCCCCTCAAGATCTCCAAGGAGACGTCCAGAACGGGAGAGGTTCTTTTCCTCGCCGGGCAAGCCCGCGGACCCCTGGTCCTCCAGAAGAAGGGAGAAATTAAGGACGGAGACCTCCGTTCCAGCGGCGATGCCCGTCCTACGGCCTGTAGCGAGGGAATTGGACCACTCCAAGAGGATGCCACCTCCTAGTACGGTTCCCCCTGTCAGAGGTCCTTCGTCACGAGAACTAGGACCCCCCACGGACAAGAGAGAGGATGGGGAAGAAGACTCTCCAGCGGAGGTTTCCGCATACCGTAGAGTCATAGGCCTCATCCGACGGCACCATAGGCTGGATGAACCGGAGCCCTCGTCTGACGAGTTCTGGCTCTCGAGCCTCAACAGGATGGTGGATGCACCCGTTCAACAGAAGCCCTAACTAGCTCTCCCGGTGGCTAGAGACGTGAAGCTGGGATTGGCACATGTGAGCAAGGTAGTGGTCAACCATGCGGAGGCCCACAAGAACCAGAGCACCTCTAGACTTCTCCAGGGCCTGCATACTCAGTCGCGGTTCTACCTCCCGGAAGGACACCGCGCGGGACCCTGCGCAGTAGAACCAGCAGTCGCCATCTTGCGACAAGGCCCAGCAGAAGAGAGGGCGGCCACAGCCCCGGTTTGTTTCTCACCAGCGAAGACCGCCATGATGGAGGAGTTGTCCAGGGACCTGGTGCATGTGTCATCCTGGCTGGATTGGTGGGCCGCCACTCTGGTAGCGTTCCAATCCTCGCACGACCTAGCGGTTCCAGAAAATCAGGCCCTGCTGAAAGAGCTGATTAGCTCGGGGGGTAAGGCCCTGAAGTTCCTGTCCTATCAGTCGATTATGCAAACCGCCAACTGGATACTGAGGAAAAGGGACACTGTACTCAGCAAACTGGTAAGGCGGCTCCCCGACAGAGAGGCGAGGTCCCTGAGGAGTCTTCCACTGTGGGGCGAGACTGTCTTCCCCCTCAAGGAAGTAGAGGAAGCGATGGAGAGGGTGAGAAAGCTAAAGAATGTGGGGGAACCGAGACCTCCTCCAGCAAGAAGATCCACCCATAGGAGACCTCCTTCGGACGTCCCTCTTCTTCCTCGCGCCTCACCTAGCCACCCCAGGAGAGACGCTCCTACTACGTCCTGGCAGCAGCCTTCACAGCCCTCCCGTAGGGGATCTTCAACCACACAATCAACATTCAGGCCCTCCTATTCGGCCTCCATAAGAGGGCGTTTGGGCCGTGCCTCCCGAAGGAGATAGGGAGGGAGGCCCCCCTACTCCTGCCGAAGCCTCAGGTGTGGGGATGCCTCAGGAATTCTTGGCAAGCATGGCGGGACCACGGGTCGGATCCGTGGACTGTGACGGTCCTGAAGGAAGGATACAGATTGCCCTTCTGGCAGAACCCCCACCTCTTGATACCAGGTCTACAGGCGGAATGGTTGGCACCGAAAGACCCCGTGAGAAGGACAGCCCTACAAGAAGTAGTCTCTGCTATGCTAGCGAAAGGGGCAATGAAGTCAGTCAAGAACCCAGGCCCAGGGTTCTACAGCAGACTCTTCCTGGTGGAGAAAGCGACAGGGGGCTGGAGACCAGTCATAGACCTCTCAGCCCTCAACAAGTTTGTGTGCAAAACCGGCTTCAAGATGGACACTCCGAAGTCGGTCCTAGCGGCCTTGAGGGAAGGAGACTTCATGATGTCGATAGACCTCAAGAACGCATACTTCCAGATCCCTGTCCACCCCTCCAGCAGGAAGTGTCTAAGGGTGAAATGGGGTACCCAAACGTTGCAGTTCAAGACCCTCTGCTTCGGTCTATCCACAGCCCCTCAGGTCTTCACGAGGATTTTTGCGACAGTCTCAGCCCGGGCACAGGAACAGGGCATCCGCCTGATTCGGTACCTGGACGACTGGTTGTTGCTTTCAGACTCAAGGGAAGTACTGAGGGGGCTAGGCGCGAAGCTCCTGCAGTTCTGCAACGTCCTGGGTATCGCCATCAACCAGGAGAAGTCCCAATTGATACCGTCCACCAGGATGTCCTACCTCGGGATGGTCCTGGACTCCCGGTTGGCAAAAGCATTCCCTTTCGTGGAGAGGCTAGAAAACCTGAGCCAGATCCTACGGGTCAGCCCAGGAGAGCCAAGGAGTGGCAGAGACTAGTAGGTCACCTCGTGTCATTGGAGAAGCTGGTCCCTCAGGGGAGACTCAAGCTCAGGGGAGTTCAGTGGAACCTGAAAGAAGCCTGGAACCAGAGAGACTCCCCTCACAAAGTAGTTCCGGTGACCACGGAAACGAAGGAGGCCCTCGAGTGGTGGCTCAACACTTTGAACACCCTCAAGGGGATGCCCTTCGCGGCCGACCCTCCGGAGATGCTCCTCTTCACGGACGCCTCCAAGGAGGGTTGGGGTTGTGACGGCGCCGAGTAAGGTTGTGAACTCAAAGGCAGGTTGGAAACGACTGAGTTATATTATTGTAGAACTCTCTCCTTATATACAAAATCTCAAGGCAACAGGACATAACAAGTTCACAAGACAGACAATATTACAGAGGAAAGACCAGACATGAATTTTCATGTTCGTTTTAGTGCGAGGGAAGAGCGAAGATACAAGCATAATATATACAAAAGGAATTATGTACAATTGTGTGAAACACGGTCGGTACATGGCTCCCCCCCTAAAAATGACATACTGTACATGTTAAATAGGGCGCCCTGATCTAGAGAGGCGAACTGTAGGCGGGTCATCTGGCAGAAGATAAGCAGGTTTTAGACGATCAATGGAGACCCAGTCTTCTTTGCCCCGAATGTTTAGGAGGAATGCTTTCGGACTGCGTCGGATCACAAGGAAAGGGCTCGTGTAAGGGGCCGTTAGTGGTGGCTTGCTGGTGTCGTTGCGCAGGAAGACGTGCGTTGCAGAGTGCAAGTCCGTTGGTATGTGATGCTTCGCTGGGGGCTTGTAAGTCTGGCGGCACGGAGTAAATTTTCCCACAACGTGACGTATGCGCTGGAGATCGTCGGAGGAGGTTGTAGAAGGAAAAAATTCGGCAGGGACGACCAACGGGTCGCCATACACCATTTCAGCTGCCGAGACGTCGAGGGCGTCTTTAGGAGTGGTCCTTAGTCCCAGGAGGACCCAGGGAAGCTGAGTAAACCAGTTGCAATCCTTGCAGCGGGACATCAAAGCTGCTTTGAGGGTGCGATGAAAACGTTCAACCATTCCATTGGCAGCGGGGTTGTAGGCCGTTGTCTGATGTAGGGTGATGCCCAGGAGATTCGCTAATGACGTCCACAATTGAGAGGTGAAAGTGGTTCCCCTGTCAGAAGTAATATGCTCAGGGATACCGAATCTTGAAATCCATCCAGAGAGTAAGGCAGGTGTACATGAGGCGGACGTTGCAGTTTCCATGGGAATAGCTTCAGGCCAACGAGTGGAGCGGTCGATGACGGTAAACAGGTAACGATGTCCTTGTGATGTGGGTAGGGGGCCTACAACGTCGACGTGAATGTGTGCGAAACGACGCTGAGGTCGAGGAAAGGTGCCCACTCCTGAATCCGTGTGTCGATGTACTTTGGAAGTTTGGCAAGAAGTACAGGCTCGGACCCAATCCTTAGCATCCTTAGAAATGCCGTGCCAAATGAACTTTGCCTTCAGCAGCTGTGCAGTAGAACGGCACGAGGGATGTGAAAGGCCGTGAATGAAATCAAACACCTGTCGGCGCATGGGAGCAGGAATCCAAGGTCGCGGTCTACCAGTACTGACGTCACAGAGGAGGGCGTTGTTGGAGTCTTCAAGGGGAAAGTCTTCCCAACGGAGGGACGTGCAGGATGTCCTACAAGCTTGATACTCTGGATCCTGTCGTTGGGCTTCAGCCAGGGCGTTGTAATCCAATCCCAGTTGAACAGCAGCCAACGTGTTTCTTGACAGGGCATCGGCAACGGGATTCATTTTCCCAGGGACGTATTGGAGGGTGCAATTGTATTCAGCCACGGCGGAGAGATGTCGGCGTTGACGGGCGGACCAGGCGTCAGACTGTCGAGTGAAGGCGTGCACCAGAGGCATGTGGTCTGTGTGAATGACGAAGGGCGTATCTTCTAAGAAATGGCGAAAGTGACGGACAGCCAAGTGCACCGCCAGCAATTCTCGATTGAAGGTAGAATAACCCGATTCCGCCTTGGACAGTTTTCTGCTGAAGAAGGCCAATGGGCGGGGCGAGCCTTTGACCACCTGCTCGAGTACTGCACCAATAGCGACGTCGCTGGCATCGGTGGAGAGAAGGAGAGGGGCGTGTGGGATAGGAAAAGTGAGAGCCGCAGCAGTTGATAGGGCCTTCTTTGCATTGCAGAAGGCTGATTCTTGAAGGGGACCCCACTTCAGGTCCTTTGGCTTGCCCTTGAGGGAGGCGTAGAGGGGAGCAAGAGTGGCGGCAATGGCTGGCAGAAAACGGTGATAATAGTTGATCATGCCCAAGAATTCCTGCAGAGCTTTGACGGTCGAGGGCAAGGGGAAGTTCTGAACGGCTGCTACCTTCTTAGGGAGGGGGTGGACACCTTCAGGAGTGATGCGGTGCCCTAAGAACGATACTTCGTTGGAGCCAAAGGTACACTTGTCGTACCGGACTACAAGGCCGTTTTGTTGCAGGCGGTCGAGCACGATGCGCAGGTGACGGAGGTGTTCCTCTTTTGAGGAGGAGAACACAAGTATGTCGTCCACATAACATACACAGAAAGGGAGGTCCCCTAAGATGCCATCCATGAGACGTTGAAACGTTGCCCCAGCATTACGAAGGCCAAAACAGGAGTAATTGAAGGTGTATGTACCAAACGGAGTGGTGATGGCGGTCTTGGGGATGTCTTCTGGGTTCATAGGCACCTGATAATACCCCTTCAGGAGGTCGAGCGTAGAGAAAACCTTCGCTTTGTGCAGGTAGGAGGTCACGTCGGCAATGTTTGGGAGGGGGTAGTGATCCGGTTCTGTTTGCATGTTCAGGCGCCTGTAATCCCCGCACGGACGGAGGGAGCCGTCTTTCTTCAGAACGATGTGTAAGGGCGACGAGCATGGGCTGGAGGCCTTTTGGCAAAGGCCCATTTTCTCCATTTCGGCGAACGTCTGTTTGGCGGCTGCCAATCGTTCTGGTGCCAGACGTCTGAATTTTACGAAGACTGGGGGTCCCGTCGTCTTGATATGGTGATAAATACCGTGCTTGGCAGGAACCGTGGGCGTTTGGCGAAGTTCTGGACGGAAAACTTCCGGGTACGACGTGCGGAGGTGGGCGTAGGCATCCGTGGGTGCGCTGATGTGGAGAGCGAGGTTAGAGGGGCGGGTTGAAGAGGTGTCGACAAGTACGAGTCTGCGTTGACCAATCGTCGGTGGGCGACATCGACCAGAAGGTGGAAATGAGAGAGGAAATCCGCACCGAGGATTGGCATTGTGACGTCAGCAACGAGAAACTTCCAATTGAATTTACCGTTTCCGAACGATAATGTGAGGTTCTCGTAACCGTAGGTTGGTATCGCAGATCCGTTGGCAGCTACTAAGCGGACATCGGCAGATGTAGACAGACTATGTCGTGCCTTGAAGAGTTTCCTTGGCAAAAGAGAACGACAAGCACCCGTGTCTACCGAAAATCGCACGCCCGTTCCTGCATCCTGTAAAAAGAAAAGATTAGAAACACGGGAGGCCACCGCCACAAGTGATGGCCTACTTACACGTTTTTTGGCCACTGACAATCATTGGCACATTTCTTCGCGGTTGCCCCGAATCTGAAGTGGTAGTAGCAAAACTGCGGCGGATGGGAGGTAGTAAGTGGCTGTAGAAGTTCGTTGGGGCGCGAGCGATTGGTGGGTGGTGGGCGGCTTTGTCGCCGCTTCAGCACGTCACGGGGTAGGCGTGTATGTCCTACGGCATTCATGTCAGCTTCGGTTGACGTTGAATAGGCATCCTTGTCGTCAGGGGTGGAGGCGTTGATGGAGGTCTTGAAGTGGCTGTCCATAAGGGCGTCGGCTTTGGTCATCAAGTCCTTTATGGGTAAACTATCGACATCGGGTATGGCAGCGCGTACAGGTTCGAGTAAACGGCGTATCCAAAGGGCACGAAGTAGGTTAACCTCACGAGGAGAGCCGTCTGCGGCAGGTTGAAGGCGAGCGATACTGGTCATTTCCCTGAGGGCAAGCGAAGCCCTTTGGTCTCCCAACGGTTGTTGCGAGAGCTGAAAAAGCTTTGCTATACGGGCGGCTGGCGACGGCGAGTACTGCTGCAGAAGGTATGTTTTGAGGGCGTCATATGCTATTGGGGTGTCTCCTTGTTCACAAAGCCAGTCGGATATTTCTGGGAAGGTGTCCTCGGGTATCGCCGCGAGAACATAATCCGCTTTGGTGGTTGAGCGAGTCACGCCCCTGATACGGAAGTGGACTTCTGAGCGTTGAAACCAAGCAAACGCCTCTGCGGTGGCGAACGGTGAAAGTTTCAATGGGGTGGCCGCAGCGCCAACTGCTGTAGTAGAGTCCGTCTCCGTCATAGTACCAACGATGGAGGGGCGAGGGAGGTGGGGGTGGAAGCCAGTGGGAGCGAGTCGACTTCCGGGGTCACCAATGTGACGGCGCCGAGTAAGGTTGTGAACTCAAAGGCAGGTTGGAAACGACTGAGTTATATTATTGTAGAACTCTCTCCTTATATACAAAATCTCAAGGCAACAGGACATAACAAGTTCACAAGACAGACAATATTACAGAGGAAAGACCAGACATGAATTTTCATGTTCGTTTTAGTGCGAGGGAAGAGCGAAGATACAAGCATAATATATACAAAAGGAATTATGTACAATTGTGTGAAACACGGTTGGTACAGGGTGCTTACCTCCTTAACAGTACAGCGAGAGGAAGGTGGGGACTTGAGGAGAAAAACCTACACATCAATGTACTGGAAATGATGGCAGTACAAAGGGCGTGTCTGGAGTTTGTACAGGAGCTCCGGGGAAATACCGTGGTGTTGATGTGCGACAACGCCACCGTAGTAGCCTACATAAAGAAGCAAGGAAGACTAAAATCAAAAGAGTTGTGCGGCCTCACGGAGTTTCTGGAATGGGCCGAAAGGGAGCAGATCAGGATCTCGGCCAGGTTCATTCCAGGGAAAAGGAACGTCCTAGCCGACGGCTTCAGCAGAGTGGGTCAGGTGGTGGGGTCTGAGTGGTCCCTTCATCCAGAAGTGGCCAAGACTCTGATCCAGAAGTGGGGCTCGCCGGTAATGGACCTCTTCGCCACGAGACTAAACGCACAGCTCCTTGTGTTTTGTTTAACTGTGCCAGACCTGGGAGCAGCGTTCGAGGACGCCTTCCAGCATCCCTGGGACAACCTCGACGTGTACGCCTTCCCTCCCTTCGGAATGCTCAGACAAGTCCTCAACAGGGTGAGGAGAGCGAGCAACCTGTGGATGACTTTGGTAGCGGCCTGGTGGCCGGAGAGAGAGTGATTCGTGGACCTAAAGGAACTGCCGCGCCTTCCGCCTTGGCCCCTTCCGGACAGGTCAGACCTTCTCCAGCAACCACACTTTCAAAGGTTCCACGAAAACCCTCGGTCCATCTGCCTTCACGCGTTGAGGTTATCGAGCGTCTCCTGAGGAAGGAAGGCTATTCGGCGAAGACCGCAACGAGGATGTCAGGTTACCTGAGACGGTCTTCGGCCGCTGTGTACCAGGCAAAATGGGCTACCTTCACGAAGTGGTGCGCCGCTAAGAATATCAAGCCGTTGAGAGCCTCTATCTCGGAGATAGCCGACTTCTTGGTCTATCTCAGGGACGAGGAAATCATGTCCATCTCAGCCATTAAAGGAGTTCGAGCAGCCCTAGGTCAAGTCTTCCTCCTGAAGGGCATCGACCTAGGTTCCTCCAGACACATCTCGATGCTCATCAAGAGCTTTGAGCAATCATGCCCTCCGCAAGTGGTTAGAGTGCCCCAGTGGGATGAGGCTAGGGTCCTGAAGATGCTGTCAGAACCTCCCTTTGAACCCCTAAAGGACATCCTAGACAAAGAACTCACCCTCAAGACAGTTTTTCTGTTGGCACTAGCTTCGGCAAAACGAGTAGGGGAACTTCATGGACTTTCATACGAGGTGTGACACTTGAAGGGCTGGCGTGAAGCTACCTTCAAGTTCGTACCATCCTTTGTGGCCAAGACCCAGAACCCAGCAGTCTGGGACCCAAGTTTGAAGGGTTCTCGGTGCCGGCAATCCCACGTTCAGACAACCCGAAGGACTTGCGGCTGTGCCCTGTCAGAGTAGTACGGAAGTACTTGGAGAGGACGGCCAGGCTGAGGCCCGAAGTCAAGAATCTCTTCGTTTCTTCAGGATTGGTGCAGAAACCAGTATCCAAGAACATGATCTCCTTCTGGTTACGGCAAGTGATCAGGAGAGCCTACAGTAGTGTAGGAATTCCTTTTCCAGGTAAACCCAGACCCCACGACATTAGAGGTCTGAGTACCTCTCTGGCCTTTGAGAAGAACATGGCAGTCGGCCAAATCCTGAGGGTTGGTACTTGGACCAATCAGTCAACCTTCACAGCTCACTACTTGAAGGAATGCTCAAGGGGGTCCTTGGACGGATTTTCCCTCGGTCCCGTCATTTCAGCGCTTCAGAAGATTTAAAGGTATAGCCCCAGGGAACCCACGGGCAGTAAGCCCAAGAGACACAGGTTCCTTTTCCTTCCGACCCACCCCCCATTACCTAATTACCTTCCCTAAAATGACTCGGAAGATCTTTAACTACCATGGGATACATCGTCAGTGAAGGAATACGTCTCCAAGGCGTTTTTTACAGAGGTAAGCCACTTAGAGACAAAGTTAGTTTTTTGGGTAGTTTTCCCTATTTCGAGTGTTTGTCTCCAAGGCGTTTTTTACAGAGGTAAGCCACTTGACACAAAGTTAGTTTTTTGGGTAGTTTTCCCTATTTCGAGTGTTTTCTATCAGTGGGTCAGCAGAACCTAGCCCCCTATCTAGGTTTCCCCCTTGTTGCTTCCATCATCCCAGTCTCTGAGTCTTGCAGTACACTCCCACCTCCTAAGGTATAAGTCTCCTAAGAAAGTAGTTCGCGGTAAGTACTCCGTGTTGGAACAAATCACAAATTTTAAGTAATTTGTATTTTTCCTAACAGTACTTACCTCGAACTACTTTCGGGTTATGGCCCACCCATCCTTCCCCGAGTGCCTTACAGGACTTAATAGAGAGAGGAGATCCTCTTTCTACCAAACTTACTGAGGAGCGAGACCTGAGAAAGCATGCTCTCTGACCCCGGGTCGTCTCTGGGCGAGTATCACTCCGCCAGAGACTACCCCGCATAGAGAACGGGAATAGGGTAAACTACACAAAATTCTGGTCGGATGGGAGGAGATCCCAGATACTCCTAAAAAAGTAGTTCGAGGTAAGTACTGTTAGGAAAAATACAAATTACTTAAAATTTGTGATTTTAAGATTAACAATATTTAGATAGATCTTTCATATATAAACTATAAAAACTTAAAAAAAACTAGAGGAAAAGAGATAAGAGAGAATAGTGTGCCTGAGTATACCCTCAAGCAAGAGTACTCCACCCCAAGACAGCAAAATATATATAATATTTATAATATATATATATATATACTGTATATATATATATATATATATATATATATATATATATATTTACATATATATATATATATATATATATATATATATATATATATATAAATATATATATATATATAAATATATATAAATATATATATATATATATATATATATATATATATATACATATACATATATATATATATATATATATATATATATATATATATATATATATATATATGTATGTATATATATATATATATATATATATATATATATATATATATATATATATATATGTATACATATATATGTGTGTGTATATATATATATATATATATATATATATATATATATATATATATATATATATATATATATATATATATATATATTATCTCTGTCTGTCTGTATGCATGCATGTATACACATACATACATATATACACACTGAAATTAAAACTGAAAGCAGCCAACAGAAAAGTAGTTAGAATATATAGGTTTGATACAACTAAACTTTCAGTAGAAGACCAAAGAGAAACATTTGCAATTGAATGTAGGAATCAATTTTCAGTCTTTGAGACTTTGAGAGAAGAGGAGCAGACAATTATTGAAGAGTGGGGTGATATTAAGAACATATATTAGTCAGTTGGTAATGAAGTCTTGAGACACGCAGTTACAAGGAGAAAGCCATGGATATCAACTAATATGTGGGATACTATAAAAAGGAGACAAAAAGAGAAATTGATTTTTGAAAGTTTTTGAGGAAGTAATGAAAATCACAAGGTAGAACATGCTTAGTATTCCAGTATTGAAGGTGAGGTCAAAAGAAAAGCTAGGAATGACTGGAGAGAATATTTAGACAGTAAAGCAGATGAGGCTGACAAAGCTGTGAATTCAGGAAGTTGTTAATGTGTAAGCATTCCTTACAGAATTATTAAAGAAATCTCTATGGGGGCAAAGAACTAGAATATACCCATCAAAAAGAGAGAGGATCTGTTATAACAGCAGAAGATGAAGAAAGACAACATTGAATGGAACACTTAAGTGAGTTTATGAATGGAAGATGTGAAGGGAATAATTTGATTAATATACCTGAAACTGATGAAAACCTTGATGTGCCCATGAATGAATTCAGTGTGTTTAAAGTTGAAGCTATCCTCAAAACACCAAAGAGATGGAAAGCCCTGGGATACGATGGAATAACTGCCGAGATGATACTGGCCGAAAATGAAGTGACTCCCAGAGTACTTACTAGATTATTTTGTAGAATGTGGCATGAAGAGGCAAAACCTGATGAATGGGAGTTAGGAGTGTTGGTGAAAATGGCAGAAAAAGGAGACCTGACTGATTGTAATAATTACAGAGGCATAACATTAATGTCAGTTTAAGGATGTTTACGTTGCCTTTATGGATCTGGAGAAAGTGTATGATAATGTTGATAGGGAAGCAATGTGGAATGTGATGAGGTTATATGGAGTTGGTGGAAGGTTGTTGCAAGCAGTGAAAAGTTTCTACTAAGGTAGTAAAGCATGTGTTAGGATAAGAAATGAAGTGAGTGATTGGTTTCCGGTGAGAGTGGGGCTGAGACAGGGATGTGTGATGTCGCCGTGGTTGTTTAACTTGTATATTGATGGACTGGTGAGAGAGGTGAATGCTCGAGCGCTTGGACAAGGATTAAAACTGGTTGATGAGAATGACCATGAATGGGAGGTAAATCAGTTGTTGTTTGCGGATGATACTGTACTGGTTGCAGACACAGAAGAGAAGCTTGGCCGATTAGTGACAGAATTTGGAAAGGTGTGTGAGAGAAGGAAGTTGAGAGTTAATGTGGGTAAGAGTAAGGTTATGAGATGTACGAGAAGGGAAGGTGGTGCAAGGTTGAATGTCATGTTAAATGGAGAGTTACTTGTGGAGGTGGATCAGTTTACTGTAAGTACTTGGGGTCTGTTGTTGCAGCAAATGGTGGAGTGGAAGCAGATGTACGTCAAAGAGTGAATGAAGGTTGCAAAGTGTTGGGGGCAGTTAAGGGAGTAGTAAAAAATAGAGGGCTGGGCATGAATGTAAAGAGAGTTCTATATGAGAAGGTTTGGGTGGATGGATGGAATGAAGAAAGCTCTAGGTGATAGGAGGATAGATGTGAGAGAGGCAAGAGAGTGTGCTAGAAATAGGAATGAATGGCGAGCGATTGTGATGCAGTTCCGGTAGGCCCTGCTGCTTCCTCCGATGCCTTAGATGACCGCAGAGGTAGCAGCAGTAGGGGATTCAGCATTATGAAGCTTCATCTGTGGTGGATAACGTGGGAGGGTGGGCTGTGGCGCCCTAGTAGTACCAGCTGAACTCGGTTGAGTCCCTTGTCAGGCTGGGAGGAACGTAGAGAGTAGAGGTCCCCTTTTTGTTTTTGTTTCATTTGTTGATGTCGGCTACCCCCCCCAAAATTGGGGGAAGTGCCTTGGTATATGTATGTGTATGTATGAAAATATATAGTATGCTTATTCTAAAGAAACTAGAGAGAAAGATTGATGAACAAGCAGGATTTAGAAAAGGTAGAAGCTACACTGACCAAATTTTCATTGTGAGACATGTACAGCAATGCGTAGAATATAGAAATCCTCTTTTGATGGTATTTGTGGACTATGAAAAAGCCTTTGATAGTGTGCACCGACCAATTTTATGGAGAGTCCTGCATTATAATGGAACTCCTCAGAAATATGTGAATTTGATTGAGTCTGTTCATGAGCATAACAAGTGCAAAGTTAATCTTTATGGATTCTTATTAAATGAATTTCCAGTGAACAGCAGAGTACTCCAAGGGAATGTGTTGTCACCTATGTTATTTATCCTCCTCATGGATTTTGTAATGTGTAGAAGAGTCAGAGATAGTGGAGAAGGATTGGTGATAGGAATTAAGTAGACCTAGAGTATGCTGATGATGCTGTCCTTCTTAGCAGAACACCACAGGATTTGCAATGCTTGCTTACCAGAATGCATGAAATATCACATGAGGTTCAGCTGAGGTGATGAGAAGGGAGTATGCATTGGAAGGTGAAATATCATTGGAAGGAGGAAGGATTAATGAGGTAGAATAAATTGAATATTTAGGAACTATGATCTCCAATACAAGGTCTTTAGAATTAGAGTTTATTGAAAGATTAAAAAAAAGCAAATCAGATAATGGTTAGGTTAAGTAAAATTTGGAAATCAAATCGCCTGAAATTACACATAAAAATCAGACTATATATTAGTTAAGTGAGATCGGTGTTAATCTATGGACATGAGTCATGGTATAACAATGAAACCATCTCCAATAGATTTAGTAGACTTGAGAACAAAGCCTTCAGAAGGATATTGGGAGTTAAATGGTAGGACAGGATTAGAAATGAAACTATAAGAGAGATTACTCGAGTGCCATATGTTGATGAGATCATGTTGAAGAGTAGGTAGAGATGGTTTTGGCATTCTCTTCGCACTCCCCGGGAGAGATTAGTTCACCAAACGTTTAGCTGGGCTCCACAAGGCACTAGAAGAGTTGGAAAAGACAGACCTACATGGCTGAGGACTATGAAGTGCGAAGTAGATGATGAATGGAGAAGTATTGAATTAAGAGCTCAAGATAGAGACGCCTGGCAAAATTTAACCAAGCCCTTTGCATCAATAGGCATAGGAGATGGTGATGATGATTATATATATATATATATATATATATATATATATATATATATATATATATATATATATATTTATATATATTTTTTTTTTCTGAGAGAGAGAGAGAGAGAGAGAGAGAGAGAGAGAGAGAGAGAGAGAGAGAGAGAGAGAGAGAGAGAGAGAGAGAGAGAGAGAGAAAGAGAGAGAGAGAGTGTGAGTGAGTGAGTGAGTGAGTGAGTGAGTGAGTGAGTGAGTGAGTGAGTGAGTTAATTAAGATCTTTTGATATTGTGTTTAGAAAAAAATGAAAGACACTAATAATAATGGAGTAGGAAAGAGGGAGGAGAATTTCACTTAATTATTAGAAGTACTTTACCTCTATTCATTATATAAGTAGATGATTTTTATATTTTTGTCTTTTTCAGAAACCTGTGCCAGGTCCAGAGCAAAAAACTGACAAAGTTTTGACTGTGGCTGGGACTCCACAAATCCGTTCACCTGTGGCGGGGCCAGCTCATTCTCAAGGGAGTTCTGCAGGGCAGCGTCCACACGGCTCAAGTCCCGCAGCCACGTCTGTTAGTAGCCCAAAACAGACAACTTCAAAGCATGAACCTACCTCAAGTCAAAAGAGTTTTGGCCAAGCTAGTGTGTTGGGCCATGCTACTGCTCCAGGGCATAGTAGTGGACCTGGTCATGGAGTTAGCAGTAGGATTTCTGCAAATACTAAGAGCACGCCAAGTTCTTCCAAATCCTCTAGGTCTTGGGTAGGAGAGAGACAGCCATCAAAAGAGACTGATAGTGATGTGATTGTGTTAGAAAAAAAGGACATGCATACCAAAATAGGGGACGGGAAGCGGCATGTGGAAAATCGTAGGGAACAGGAAAAGCCGAAGTCAACAGATTCGAGGAGTTACTTGGAAAGAAGTAAAAGTGATATAAGTGATCCAAGAAAACGAAATCCTGGTGAAGTTGATCGAAGCAGAGACAGTGGTAACTTATTTTCAAATAGGGACAGGGACAAGAGCCGTGAAAGTTTTAGGAGTGTTAGACCTCCAGAAAGTGAACAATCCCATAAAGTCAGTCACCGTGGATATTCAGAAATTCCAAAGCATGATGATGGAAGACAGTCGTCAAAAAGGAATAGCTTGTTAGATCTTCCAATGCCACCATCAGCACCAAGTCAAGCTAATAAAGAGAAATTTGATAGCTCTCGCGAAAAGTTACAGAGAATATTTGGTATTGCAAGCGAGTCTTCGAAAAGCAGCAAGACTGACGATCGGTCCTCTGGATCTGTTAAGGAGTTAAGAGTGGAACATCGAACTAGTTGGAGAGATGATTTTATGGCAAGAACTGGCATTAGGAAAGAGAGCAATAACCCAGCACCAGAAGTTGCTGAAGAAAGGCAACAGGACACACAATTTGGTAAGCATAGGAGTCATTCGCTTGAAGAGACGTCTAGTAGAAGTTTTCTACCTTCAGCTGCAAAAAAGACACACACACAGAATTCATCTGTTTATGTAGATCATGAAAGAAGTAAAAGAG
The DNA here is from genome assembly GCF_036898095.1 of Palaemon carinicauda. Taxonomy (NCBI): domain Eukaryota; kingdom Metazoa; phylum Arthropoda; class Malacostraca; order Decapoda; family Palaemonidae; genus Palaemon; species Palaemon carinicauda. The sequence goes on along the minus strand of NC_090737.1, from coordinate 39,291,685 downwards.
GCAGTAACTCCTCTTTTACAAGTAGTTCCCAGTCTTCTCATTTGACAGAAAAGATAGGTCCTCCACCATTGGATAGCCCCATGTCTCCAACTCCATGCTCGCCAACTGATACTCCGCAATCTCCAGATCAGGAGGCATGTTTCAGTCCAGTTGTGGAGTCAGAGGAACCAACACCAGTGAAAACTATTCCACTTCAGAACTTACAAGAAAAAGGTGTTGATTTAGAAGCCATTAAAAAAGCTTTAGCACAGATTCAGTCAAATGAAAAATCCAAACTGGGCCCAGGCCCGGGTCCCTCTTATCGTTATGAAGATTTTGTTGGTCCAGCTGCAGCTGCTAAGGATGATGAACCATATGATCCAGAGGAAGTGTGGAAAACCCTTGATAGTGAATCTGCATCAAGGCATCATCTGCCTGTTAGCAACAATTCACCTGCAGTTATGATGTCTAGTAATAGAGATGTAGATTTAAGACAAATAACTCAAGCTTTTCCCCACAGAACTCATAATGCTCATCACGGAGCTAGAGATATTGATGCCAGAGTGCCTAACATTTCCCAGATCCCCCTACCTCAGAGACAGTCCCCCATGACGTCACCTAGTTCTACTCCTCAAGTTGGGATACGTAGCAGTGTTTGGGATCAAGACCATCGTGCTCAGAGACCAGTAGATCCTCGCATAAGCCGCGTAACTCCTGGCGATGTTGACATGCGTTGTCAACAGTTTCGCCCCCATCCGACACCTGCTCAGCAACAACCTTCGTATCATTCCATGTCTTCATCACATTCACGTCCGCCATCTTTATCTTCGTCGCATCCCCCATTACCTCGACAGCCTCCGTTACCAAAGGCTCATCCAAAACCGCCACCATTACCGGCTATGCCTCCACCTCCATTGCCAGAATCACCAAAACCACCACAGCCTCCTTTACCTCCATTACCAAAGTCACCACCTCCAAAAATGGCAGAACAACATCCCGACAAAGGAAACAGAAAAGATACTCCAAGCAGACTCGAGCATATTCGATCTAAAATTGCTCAAGATGCTGGTGAATTTATTAGACCCGGTCAGAGGGGAGTAGCCCTTTCACAGTTGGAAAGGTATAAACAAAAGAGACAGTCAAGTGATATCAAGTCTCCACCTCTTAGTACAACTCCTAACAAAGATTTTCCTTCTAAAAGGCCAGACTCCATTCATCCATCACAGTCACCGGTATCTTTATTAGATACGTTATTGCCGGAAGATATGAGTGAATCCTCAGATTCAGGACTTCAGATTTCAAGAGACCCTCGAAAACCACAGCAAGATTCATCATCGTTAGTTAGAGATCCAAGATTAATGTCTTCAGATTCTCCTTCATTAAAAGATTCTGAATCTCGCGCTAGAGACCCACGTCTCTTGTCGGGTATAGTCACTCCACCACAAAATGTTAGAGGTCCAAGGCAGGATATAGGAAAGTACGGAAGTATAACAAAAGATAAGAGACCCGATACATCAATTGCAAGTACAAGTGAGGGTTTAAGCAGAGAAAACAGGGATCCCAGGAAAGGCACTGGCCCCCTAGATTCTCGGATAAGAGACCCAAGAAAGGATATTGGACCGTTGAGCAGGCATGAACATTCTGTTTTGAGTAGAGATCCCAGAGACCCAAGGGAACTCAGAGACAGTCGGGATCCAAGGGATCCGAGGCAAGATCTTTCTCCTTTAACAAGAGATCCTAGACAAGAATTTGGAACTACAAGTATATGGCAAGATCATGGAAAGTTTCCAAATGCGCCAGTTTCATTAGGAAGAGAAGCCCGTACTGATATCGGACCCTTTGGATCCATGATTGGAAATAGAGATCCGCGACGGGAGCCGGGACCCTATTCGAATCTGCTTGGGCCGCAGCACAGAGATCCTCGTTTTGTGCCAAGGAGTGACAGACCTGGTAGTGCGTGGTCTTCGGGTACTCAGAACTTAGCTGCTGGTTATCACGCCCCAGTGTCATTGCCTCATGCACCACCACCAGTAATGCCTAAACCTCTTGTAACATCAACAGGAATGCCAATGAATTGGGATGCAAGTGAAAGTAATCCCTCACATTCAGCCAGTGGGTCCTTAATAGGTCAGTCTTTTACTTGCCTGATGATGGGTGGCTTACCTCATTTTGTTAACTCTCACCACATATATCGATTCTTTGAAGAGTACATATTGAGAGATATTTCTATTGAACTTGATAATAATTATAATTGTAAGGGAACAGCTTATGTTCACTTTCCCAGTCATGCTAGTGCTCGTGAAGCTCTAGAAAAAATGAACGGATATCTTCTACACGGATCACCAATAGCCCTCAAGATATGTACAGTTGGTATTTTGCGTCAAGCTAAAAATGCTTACGAACAACTAAATCGGGACAGAGAAGCTCGTTTAGGATTACCAGAGAGGCCGAGAGGCAATGCAAATCCATTCTATAAACCACGGCCTAAAGAGCCACCAGCACCTGCACCAGCACCGGCACCCACTCCACCTATACAAAAACCAAATTTACCACAAAAGCCAGAGGTAGAGAAGAAAGATCCAGTGCAGAGTGAAAAGAATATATCCAAAGGTAAGGAAGTTGATGTTAAGACTGGTTCATATTCCTCACTCTGCGGCGTGAAAGTAGCGTCTCTTGTTGGTTCCAAGAGCTTTAAAATTCCTAAGATAAAAAAAGATGAACCAAAGACTCCAAAAGTTTCGGAGGGAAGTTCTAGCAAAGCAAAAAGCAAGAAGCCGGAGCATGTAACTGTTACTCCTAAAGCTCCAAAGGAAGTGAAAAAGAGCAAGAAAAAGTCCATCAACCTCCTAGATTCTGAGTCATCTGATTCTGATACTCCTATAGACAGAACAAAGAAGGGTAGAAGAGTAAAGAAAATGATCATCGATTCTGATTCAGATTCTGATATAGAAGTGAAACCCAAATCACATGGTAGTCATAAAAAAGAAATTTTTTCGAGCGACGATACCGATTCTGACGACGAAGCAATGGTCATCGATGAATCCGTTCATTCGGATGGAGATGACGACGACGATACATTGTCGGAGATGAGTTCTGTAGTTTCTGATGAACTGCCTGAAGTAAACCTTGATAAGGGAAGAGGCATTAGAAAGAAGCAAACGCAGCCACCACCTCAAAAGGGAAGAGGTAGAGGAGCTCCAAAGAAAGTTAAAGAAACTAAGAAAGCTCTTAAACCTGGAAGACCTAAAAAGGAAAAAGTTAAAAAGTCTCCCTTAAAGAAGCCTAAAACAAAGAAAGCTAGTTCAAAGATAATTTCTGAAATTTTCATGGATGATTTAGATTTACAGAGTGGTGTAGGCATAAAATTGACAAGACATACACAAGGAGAATTAGAGGAACTTATTCCGTTGCAGAATAAACTAAAGGTATTGATACCCGTTCCGCTCAAATTTGTAGACATCCTGTTTGAAGATGATAAAGGCAAAAAGAGAGGGGTGAAGAGGAGAGTGGTGGAAACACTCCCTGAGCCTCCTGTCCAAGAAGATGTGGTCGAAATTCCAGCTGAGATTACAAGTGTAAACAGCCAAGAGGCTACACCCTTGAAAGATATTGAAATAATAAGTAAGAAACCTGTTGTGAAGAAAAAGCTTGATACAAGAAGAAAAGCCATGCCAAAGAAGAAAATTGAAAGTAAGAAGAAAGAGGTGAAAATTAAGCCTCCTGGATCAAGTAGAGGTGTTATTCCTCCTATTCTTGAAGAACAGAAGAATGTCCTTATGTACTGGACACCAACTGTTAGAAGAGGCATGAAAAGGAAAGGTTTTACTCCTTTAAGTTTTCAAAGAAAATTCAAAAAGGCAAAACGTAGTACATTCAAGTTGTCCTTCAAGTCATGGGCTGCAGCGTTTTTTATGCAGGGCAGTGAAGCTTCCCAAGAGACTGTTCGAAATCCTGAAAAATCTTCGGAAGCTAAAAGACCATTATCAAGTCCTGCTAGATCAACTCCAGCCAAAAAGCAACGTCTTGAGAGCGAAGCCCTAAATGAGGAACAGTCTCATGAAGAAGGTAATTGTAAGGTGGCTGAATCAGAATTAGATTTATTTGATAATAATACAATGGCTGCTGATGAGATACCAGATTTGACACTGTTGACACCAAGTTTGCTGGAAGTTGAACCCGCCATTTGTAATGCCTTACCAAATGCTTCAGTTCTAGCAAATGTTTTAAGCCCTCCTCATGGACATCAACAGAGTAACGATAATTCAGTTTCGTCTGTAGCAGAGCTTGTTGAAGAGAGTTCAACCAGTAGGTTAAATGATGAAAGCATCCCTTTGGTTGGAAGTAAGCCAAACTTGGATATAAAGGCCTCTAAGAATTCTGTAAGTAGTGATTCTACCACAGAAATGGAAAGCGGAGAAAAAAACTTGGCTAGTATTGAAGAATCGGGTAAATATGAAGAAAAAATGTCATTTGAAAAAGAAAGTGAAGAGGAGACCCTAACTGAAAGAGTGTCCCAGCTAGTCGAGTCTTTGGACAAGTCTTTCACAGATGATCCGCAAACAAATGAGTTTGCCAAAGATAGTTTGGGTAATGATGAAAATGCCAAGTCTCAGAAGGTAACAGAAGATATGGTGAAAAGATCAGAGTCTAAAACAGAAATGAAATCTAATGATGTGGATTCCTCGGAAAATGCCAGAGAAGCGAGATCAGAAAGCGACTCTCCTGATGTTGATGTGGGGTCAAAAAATTGTGAGCCAAAGCTGTGTGAAGAAATTGTTTCTGGGAAGGAAAAAGAGGATCCAAAACAAATTTTTCAAAGTAACAAGACTGGGGAAAAATCTGAGAATGTAACTGCACCAAAACTGATGTCTGATTCTGCAACAGAAGTGCTCACCACCGAAGGAAATGCATTTGACGGTGAAAAGGATAAGATTGAAACTAACCAAGAAAAAAGTACAGAAAGTCTACCTACCATTCAACCTGTTGATGTAACTGCAAAAGATGACGAAAGTGTTAATGAAAAGCTAGAATTGCCAAAAGAAGAAGAAAATAAGAAATTTTCACCTGTTGATGAAAAAGATAAGGAAAGGAAAGAGAGTGGGAATTCTCAAAAAGAAAAACCTGCTGAAGATCTCAAATCCCAAGGTTCTTGCATCGGAAAAAATTGCTACTGAACAGATACTTGAAAAAAAAACATCCCGTTCAGAAGAACAAAGCGATCTTTCAGGTTTAAAGGCACCAAGTGTACCAATTTTGGTAAATAAAGAAGTTTGTGGAAAATTGGAAAGTTCCAAGTGCATTTTAACAAACATGGATAAAGAATTAGATCAACTTGAAAGTTCAATCATTACGTCAACAAACAAAGAAAAGTCTTGCAAATTTCCGGACGCTAATAAAGATAATGGTGAACAAGGCAATTCAAGTGCACTGCAGCCTAGCATTGCAGGAGTTGTTGCACAAGAACCTGATTATGAAAAAGTGCAAAGAGTGGAAAAGATGTTAACAAAACTTCAGCAGAACCAGAAGGCTGATAATACAGCCATTAAAGGTGATCATAAAATCAGCCCTAATACGGAAGTCGATTTATTGAAAAAGGGAAGCGAGCAAGTAGATACAAGACCGGATAATATGGAAATTTGTGCGTCTGATTATAGCAAACCAGATTTGGAAGAAGGCGATGAAGGTGATGATACTGCAAGCATTGGAAGGATGAGTACTAGTAGTTTTATCGACGATGCTTCACAGGTGTCCAGTGAAGGACGAGAGCTCAAAACTCCTGATTCTGTGATATCTAAGAAAGGCAAAAGGGGTAAAGTTACGACGCCAGTTATCCCACCCGAATGTAGAAGGGTCACCCGAGGATCTCTTGTTGAGCCTCGTGTAACGGAGGTCACAGAGTGGGATGACGGAGGAGTGATTGATTTATTTCAGTGTGAATTATGTGAATACGTAGGTCGTCATATTGCCAATCATCTCGTCAACTTTCATATTGAACGTGAATTACCTTGTGAATTCAAGAAGGAAGACTTTGGACCTGTCATCAGAGAACATGTAGGACCACCAATCAAAGCACAGTCATCTGACGATGAACCCTTGCCTAAACTATCATTAAACTGGATTCCAAAGACAATGACATTTGAAGAAAGTGTGACATGCAAGAGCTGCGACTACTTCTCAAACAGCCGTTTTGATTTGATTTACCATTACCTTGAACATTTTCCCAAGGCAGCTGAGAATGCTTATCATTGTCGCCTCTGTAATTATATGTCGGAAGTGAAGGAAGAATTCTACAATCATGTTTCTAGTCATACAGGTGAATATCGGTTTGTGTGTGACCTATGTGGATTTAAAACATACAAGAAATCATTACTTGAGGATCATCACAAGAATAATCACTTCACTCAGTCTCAAAAGTTTTCTGTGTTGAATATGATAGAAGAAGATGGGTGGTTGTATATACACGTGTGTAAGGTATGCATGTTTGTACGTATTAGCTTACAGGCTGCTGAACAACACGTCCAGCAGCGTCACGGTGGCAAAGCTGATATCCATAAGGCTAATATGTCGAGGGCTATTGTGTTACATTCAGAAGTTAGGAAGCCCACGGAAGGAGAAAGTGTAACGGCACCACGATTTAGGTACAAAGGAAAAAAAAAGAAAAAAGGGAAAAAGGGTCCAGATTTAGAGGTATTTGTTGGTGAAGATGAGAAAGAAGAAGATGAAGTGGAGGCTAAAGCCAAGCAACTCGTAGACAGAATATCGCATAATATTCATATTTCGACATCTGCTCAACAAGTCCAGAAACGCATGTCTTTACTTAAAACAATTTGCCAAAAGTTGGATGAAACTGATGCTGATGAATCAGGGTCTTCTAGTGTTAAATCATCTCTAGCATCCGAGGGGATCATCTCGAAGGAAAAATTTGATGTGGGGAATGAAGTTAAGGATTCCAAAGATAAAGATCATGATAGTGCAGAAAATGCAGAATTAGGAAAAGATGATCCATGCAAGAAAGCTGTTGTATCAACAGAACTATCTGACAAGGAGAAAGATGAAGATGAGCTGAAGGTAACGGGTGAAGCTAAAGAGAATCAAGTGGAAACTGAAGAAAGTGAATCAAATCTACATCCAGAGTCGGGTGAAGTAAAGGACTTCTTAAACAATAAAGCATCTGGTGAAGAAAACTCCGTTGGATCAGATTCTGAGTCTACTGTAAGTGCCTTGGATGCAAATCCGTTTGATGACGACCAAATTATAGTTGGGAGTGGGTACCTTCAGGATACAATTCGCAAATTAACCGCCCAGTTAGATAAAGATGCAAAAGAAAGGTCTGAAAAGGAAAAAGAGAAATTGGAGAAGGAAAAACAAGAATTAGAAAAGACAGCTGATCAACCAGAACAGGATGGATTAGACTTGCCGGACGATGACAGTGACTCCGATACGCTTGTTATTTGTGAAGATGTTGATACTGACCCCAAGGAAACGGCTGCATCTCTGCAGGCAGCAAAATCGAGGACTGATGAAGCACCTGAATGTGTTGATGGCGCCTCACTACAGAACTCCGTTCACTCAGTCCTTCGAGAGAGTCCTGAAAGCACCCCGAAAAGTAAGATGCCCAAGTTAAGAATTCGCCCGGCGTCTCAGCTCTTAGACCCCCGATTCAGAATTGTTCCTAAGGTAAAGTGCTATATTAAGGATTGAAGTTATGTAGTTGAGAAAGTTTATTTGTTGATTCATAAGTTGAATTAGATATGTAATCTTAGAAGCTTGATCACTATATGGGATTCTGCACAATAGCTACAATCGTACTCGGTGCAATAGCCTTGTAGTGTAATGCATATTCAGCATGAATGGATACAAAAGAATAATTTTGCCAAGGTAATTTTGAAAAGCATTTTTTCCTACACAAATACAGGCCCTCGTCCTTAATAGGCGTACGATTTTAGCAAAGCTGGAAACTCGACTATTAGAATTTATAGTGAGGTGTTGGTAGATACTGGTAAGTGGTGGAGAAGCCCCGCCCACTGCCAGCTCATTAAGGAGCTCCTTTAACTTGAGCTACTGAGCAGTATGGACAGACTCTAGGTGTGACCAAATTTGGTTGTATTCATTCTTTTTTCTTTATCTTATCAGATTGCTGTGTGTGAATGACATGAAGAAACCATGTGGGGTCATGCGGTCCTGCCCAGTAGTATCGGGTCGCTTATGCGACACTTTCATGAGCAGGATCAGCATGTATTCAGACTCTGTGCTCTTTTTGCAGAGGCCATGAAACTGTGGTTATCCCCCTGTGAGGAGCATAGGGAGTAACTGTCCTTGCAGAGAGGAAGAAGTCAAAGTGAACTACTACTACATTTTGAGTCTCCCTCGAAGTAAAAAAAAATCAAGTGAATCTCTCTTCTTTCCCTTTGGCACTCAAGCTTCTGAACCTTCTTTATTTCTTTTTCCGGCAGAATTAGGAAGGAGGGTGATGACTCGGACCTACCTTTATGACAAGCTATGAGTAAGGTGGCTTTTATCTGCTTCCCCCAGAGGGACGGGTAGTCCCTGTTCTCCTTGGGGTGAGTCGGACATTGTATTTTCAGTTGATGCCGCTCCTAAGGACAATGCCCGGAGGATTCTTGGACTTCCGTGGTTTTTGAGGGCATTCCGTGTATGGAGAAGCTCCTGAATGCCCTAGCAACATCTAGGACTAAATTGTCTTCTGCTGTTCAGTCTTCCCCTGCAGAAGAAGCCATTAAAGTGACCCACTCCGTTTAACCCTGGACTCCTGAAGGTGGAGTTGATCCAGATTACTCGCCTTCCATAGCGCCGTCACTGCTATCTAAGAAATCTTCGATGATATCGTCAAGGGAAGGATTGATTGATTGACTAAGATTACTATGCATCTTTGGCTTGATCCTGGCCCTTGCGCAAGGGTAGCCCACAAGGGCAGTAAATCTTGAAAGAGTTCAACAGAGGTTCAGCATGACGAACAAGGATGATGATGAGATGAGAACCAGTGCCATATAGCAGTGACTGGATAGGAAGGAGTCCTGAGCTGAAAACTTCATGGGGCTAACAGCCACAGTTCAGTGCCCCTAAACACGTTCCTCGAAGGTCCTTGGGAAATTTTCTTTTATTTTACCGTCCTCACTGTCTGAGTGCCACCGAGGAAATTCTGAGAGAAGGAAACAGCCCAACTTCCCTTTTCATCCTACTTGATTCCTTTGACATCATCTTCCACAGTAGTCTCTCCTGGTACTAACTGCCTTCCAAATGCGAAGATGAGCGAGCGCCTTCAAACCTGAGCCCCCTACACAGAGGCAAGAAAAAGCCCCCCCCCCCCCCCCCCCCCCCCGTGATCAACATCTCTAACTACAAAAGCCAAGGACGCGTAACCTCACCCCTTTAGAAGCTGAATCTTCTAGGACTTGATATTACAGAAGCGTAGGGATATTTTTCTTAGGCTTTGTGATAACTGCTCAGCAGGTTGTTTTGCATATCTAGCTTCCTCGCAAAACGAAGCATTTCGTTCAAGAAAGCGGTGTCCCTTTCCATGATGTGCAGTGGTCGAGCCATTGTGCCAGATAGGACTGTTGCAGGTGAGCTATCATACCAAGAATCTATTCCATTTAGTATAAGATAGAAGTGTTACCCCATCCTTCTTGTGAGAGGGAGGAATGATAGAAACGTAGGCCCATCGCTTTCAAATTGGTACTGCATTTCGTGCATCACAATGGGGGTAAAGGTTCTTCCATTACCCTCTCTCTACTGACAGTAACTTAGCCTATGACATTCCTAATCAGGTAGTTGAATCAATGGAACTTCGAAAGTTCAAACTTGCTTCTAATGTTTTTATGTCGAACAGGCTGTCAGAGTCTTTTACTATTGTTTATTTATGAAAGATCTATTTTAATGTTGGTGTTCTTGAAATATGAAATTTTAATGGTTTATTACTTCTCTTGTACAGTACTGTAGTTTATTTATTTCCTGGTTTCCTTTCTTCATTAGGCTATTGTCCCTGTTGGAGCTCTTGGACTAATAGCATTCTGTTTTTCCAACTAGGGTTGTATCTTAGCTAGTAATAATATCACTTGAAGATTTTATCTTTGTCAGTAGGAGGTAGATTGGAATTGGTGCTCCTCGACCTATCCAGGTGCCAGTGTCTTGACTCCCCTGGATTATATGATATCCAGTTTAGTCATATGAGTTTCCTCCCTCCTAAGGATTAGTCTCCTATTAAAGGATAAAGGGTTGTATTTATATAGGAACAAATCACAAATTTTAAAAGTAATTTGTATATTTCCTAATCATACAGACCCGAGTCATTTGAGTTAGACTTTCTGGAGCTTTTCTTCGGACAGGTCTTGTTACACTCCCCCGGAGCTTTTCTTCGGACGTGTCCTGTTACTCTCCCAGGAGCTTTTCTTCGGACGGGGACTATTGCACTTCCTGGAGCTTTTCATCAGAGGGAGTCTGTTACACATTCCGGAGTTTTTCTCCAGACATGGCTGTTACACATTCCGGAGTTTTTCTCCAGACGGGCCGTTACACTCCCTGCCTTTTCCACGTCCACCTCTTCCACCCAACAATTCCTTAGTGAAGGTTGAATTGGCTACTCGGTGATCTGGTAGGGGTGGGGCTTGACCCCCCAGTGATCTGGTAGGGGTGGGGCTTGACCCCCACCACCCACGTTTAACTACTGTACTGACACCTTGTAATAAATTTTAACAGACAAGATTTTACTTTAGCTGAAATCATACTCCTATTAAAGGGTTCAGGTTTGTTTATATAGTAAAGTACAATTTCCTCCTGAAATTTGTAATATTGCACATTACGGTTATCACAATACACCAAATACTTGCTAAGTCCTTAAATCAGTATTGGTCTGACCAGTGAATGGTCTTCTATTGCATATTTCATATAAATATCACCACAGTGAACTGTCTAGTTATATACAGTGTGGTAAACTCTGCTTGCGTGTGAGAGCACTTTTAATTTTGAGGCTATTTTGTGTATTATACTCAAATATTGTGCACTTTTATGTCATTTGACCCTTCACAATTTGTTTACAATAAAGGGTTTCATCTTATATTCCATGTATGGTTCAAGTTACATTTCAGCTCATGATTTTTTATCAATGTACTTCTTTTCCCATTTCCCAGTCTTCTGTCAAATATTATACAGAAGAAAACACTATGAAAATGGTCTTGCAAAAATGTATTTGTCCAAATTATAAAATCTAATGATGACAAGTATTATCACTTTGTAAATTCATATGATCATATTTGATAATTTCATTTTAACTAGGTTTTATTCATTAAATTTAGGTGGTAATATAAAGTTACATAGTTCTTAAGTAATGAAGTGCTCATATCTTTCATGTGAATTGTTTAAAGTAATTTTACCATATAATTCGTTGTTGATTTTAGGCAAATTTTAACAACCAATTATTGAGGGCACCCTTTTAAAACTCCTGTCATTTTACATCTGCTAAATTAGCTAAACTCTCAACCGTTAACAAGAATACTATGCAAATTATCTTTAGATAATGTTATTGCAAATCTATCATAATTTAAAACAGTAAAATGAAAACAATTGCAAATCGATAAATCGATTAGATACTGATTCCTTCAAAATTTACTTCATTAGCAATGTTAACTAATTTTAGGTGTAAACCTAACATGAATGGAAGTACTTTGTAAGATGGTAATATAATGCATTCTCACTTATTGTTTATTTTGAACCTTTTCTTACTATTTGTTCTATACACTACCTGTAATGCATATGTAGATGTTTAACCCTGCCATTGTTTTTGTTTATGTTGATTATTATTATTATATGTGAGTTTTAACCTAATGTTCTGGCTCCTCCTTAAGTACAGTACACTAAAACCTTTTTTTCTGAATATGGCCTGCAGAAATGGTTGGATGGATGACATGCCCTTGCATTTTCTCTTATGTCAGATGCAGTCCTTTTACTTTATAAACTGAATTTGGAATAATGTTTAATGATGGTGTATTTCATGTACTGATAGTAATTAATGGTTAATATTAGTATGCAGTATGTATTTCATAATTACTGAGCCCTCCCTTCCCCCCCTTTTTTTTTTGTCCAAAATGTGCATATTAGTGAATTCCCAGCTATTTTCAAGCATGTTTGCTTTGCAGTAATTGAGACTGTATTATCTCTTCTGCCAAGATTTAGGACGAAAAATGATTTTAAGACGAAAACTCTACTGCATTTTTTTTCCATATTCCCTTGTTATTTGGTGGGTACTAATTCAAGAGAACAAGGTCCTCTGTCCAATTAGAGGGATTCACGTTTATACACACAAGGCACATAACTATATGAAGAAAGTTGGTTTTGTAGGATTTGGTTACCAGGGCGACCTCTCTAAAATTGCTATGTCATTTCTCATTAAGTTGTTAATGACTGAAACTCACGTCCAATTGGATTCAAGTCAGCTGTGGGACTTGAGGTTAGGGTTCATGATATTAAGAGCTTGGTTACTTCCTTTGATTTATGTTGTAGTTATTCTTTTGGCAACAGTTCAATGGCATACCAAATTAGTTTTTGTCAAGCGCTATTTGAAAGAAGCATGGGTTTCTTATAAAGATTGGTGGGCATTAGGTTTTATGGTAGTTACAGGTGATTTAGTTCAAGTTGGTATTTCAGGATGTGTGTATAGGGTATTTTCTTATTTATGTTGGTAGAAAATTCCATGGGATACTGAGAAAAGTAAGGTGAATTAAGAAGCAGGTTTAGATTAAACGCTACTTGCGTATTTATGCTCTTTCCCTTACTTATCCACCTCTTTCCAGGTATGTGAGCTTCATTGAAGTTAGTGGAATTTTGATATTGTAATAAAACTGGTTATTTCAATACTTGCCTAAATTCACCTATGTTTACCCCCGCCTCCACACTGATTGGTGATGTTGAGAGGTTTTTAGACTCGTACCAACATTGTATACTGAAAGCATAGCCTTTGCTTACCTCGGTTGGTTGACGCCACCATCACATTCTGTGGGAGGGGGCAATTGGAGGGGTGGGGTGGGTACTTTGAAAATTTTAATGACCCATATTGATACTGAGGAGCTTTGCCGATAAAGCTAGGTAAAATGCAGGCGAGTGTTGAAATGACCAGTTTTGTTACACAAATGTCTAGTAATGTGTGGGTTGTTTTTGTTTTTGTGTCTGGTAACAATCCCCATGGCTCTCCTCATTCACTATTATGTTGCAGTGGATGGTGGTTGTAGAAGTTTCAGGGACACATCTTTACTGCCAGTTAATTTTTTGTAAATTAGTATCGTATGTTATGTTAAAAAAAGAACTAAGTGGAGACCGCAATAAGTATCGTAATTGGAAGTGTGAGGCTTATTTTGATGGTTGACCTTGATGAAGATTATGGTTAAGAAGACAGTGAGCGATAGGAACAACATGCAGATCTATCATGTCCTCTGGGAACATCTAACGGAACTAAGTTCATCAACTATAACTTCAACATCAACACCATTGCCATCTTCATGGTTACATAATCTCCCTCCAGTGCTAAAAGGAAGAACAGATGTTCTAACCAATTGTATCTAGCAGTTTAGTCTCATAACAATATGACACCACTTAGTCTTCTTGATCTACAATACTACTCAAGTTCTCCAAGTGTTACGGTGTTGCCGCCCATTTAAACATCATCTTTCCGTAGTTGTACATCTAATCGTTTCGATAAATTTGTCATCGTCTGCATGGAAGTTACTAGAGTTTGGGTGGATTGATGGAGATGGTTTTCAGTCATGTAACTTTGAATTTGATGAATTATAGTCAGGAATATTTATTGATAATTTCAAAGAAGGTTTTTGACAATTTCAATGAAAGTTGTTGATAGTTTCAATGAAAGTTGTTGATAATTTCAATCAAAGCAGCAGTGACTTTTTTTTCATTTTTTTTTTTATTTCACGACCATTTTGAATGATGAAATAATGTAGGTAGGTACTGATTTATTTGTGTTCCAAGCATATTGATAGAGTATTAGCTCCATATTCCCATGATCATCAGTGGTATGAAGTTGACACAAAGGTGATGAGAACATTTGTTAAGAATAGTTATAAAGATTATTGGAACACTTATACTGTATGTGGCCCTTTTTTCAGTGAGGCAATTTCTTATCAACAAGTTTACAGTATTAGCATTTTCTTACTACATGTTTCTCTGATAATCTTCAATAGTATATTACAAATCGATTCAGTATAGTGAACTAGATTAATGCAATGTTTGATCACTTAAAGAGGAATTCGGAAATCAAAGCAAGGTTTTAGTTCCTATCAGAGTGGTGATTGATGAAAGTCTTGCATTGTGACATGGTAATATATAATTTTGTCAGTATATTCCTTTAAAATTCATCTCTGTGATAGCAAAGCTTGGTGTATCCAAGATATTCCACCGGTGAGTGACAATGATGGGAGACAAAGTATTGTGAAAAGCTTGATGGAGGCATATCTTTATAAGATCATTGTGCTATGAATAGATAATTGTATACTGTACATTTTTCTAAAGATTTTTCAGTTTCTTATTTCAAGGAAACTATAGGGTGTGGTAGACATGGCAAATTCATGGCATAAATTATTCCTTATCAATTCAGAAGCACTGTCACAAAAAAGGACGCAAATCACGAGAAATTAATTTCTCTCAAACATATTCACCTCACGATTATCCTTAGCCATAATGTTCACCTTGAAACACGTCAAAGGATTACAAAGTCCAAAACTGTTATTGACCTAACACTAACATGAAAATAGTGACTAAGTTGGATTCAATGATTTTGAGTGCTGAATTTGCTGTGCTCCAAAAACACCGAAATGGTACAAGTTGTTATTTGCACATAACTGATATAATAGTCGATTCACACTTTACACTGAGTTAGAAACTTGGAAAAAATTCTCATTACCAGACTTTGGTACTTAATTGGTACTGTACATTACATTTGTGAGCAGAACACCACGGAACACACGATATGCGATCGTCACTCAACTGCTGTAAATACTCAACACCCTACTATACGTCCTTGTTTTGTCAAACTGTGCCAGCATCACATAGATCACAGTAGGGGTTTTTCATGCTGCCATACATGCTGCCTTCAACAGCAACTGGTAAGAGACACTACCGCTTCCATGCGTGTGATGTTGCCACTTTGCGATAAGCTGTGTTTTCAAGAGAATCATACTCTTCGTCAGCTTTAGTTGAAATAAGTGTTAATATTTGTATACAGATTAGTACAGCATTATTAGATTTTTCTGTGATTAATAGGATAAAAAAATTTCACAATTTGTGTAATAATTGTATTACAGGTAATAGTGTTTTAAGTGCCTAAAGGAGTGTATGTACTAGTCTTAAAAATATACCTGTTTATAAAAGTATATAGTATACAGCAAAATGAGAGCTGCATAATCAAGTAAAATAAATATTGCAAGGAATAAAACTAATAAAAAGGGAAATATAAAAGGACTGCAAATCCAATGTCACAGGAGATTACCTCTTATTAAAATACTATAGTAATTAAAGAGACCTTTAAATGAGGAGCCTTTATAAGAAAAAAATGCTTGCCTAACCAAGATGAGTAATTTTATTATAACCATTTACCACCTCTGGATTACATATATCAAATGCCAGGCCTTTTATGTGCGGTAATTTGTGCCTCATATTAGTTTTGCAATTTTTACACATTAGTGCTGTACTTATTTCTTATCCAGTACATACACACACACACCTAAATATCTCTATATTCTTTGTGTATGTGTGTATATATATATATATATATATATATATATATATATATATATATATATATATATATATATATATATATATGTGTGTGTGTGTGTGTGTGTGTATATTTCAAATAATATTATATATATATATATATATATATATATATATATATATATATATATATATATATATATATATATATATATATATGTGTGTGTGTGTGTGTGTGTGTGTGTATATTTCAAATAAGCCATATATATTAACACATTAAAATCTGGATTCTCTTAACACATTTAAATGTGTAAAATTTATTATGTTTATATATATATATATATATATATATATATATATATATATATATATATATATATATATATATATATATATATATATATATATATATATATATATATATATGTATGTATGTATGTATATATATATAAATATATAAATTGAATCAAATATATATTGACTTCATCACTTTTCGACCTTTTGTCTGCCTTCCCATTCACTGCACTTGCCAGCGCTACTTCATCGTCATCATCATCATCAATTTATCAGTGTCACTTTAAACTCCATATTTTTTTGCCATTTCTTAAAAGGTGGTCAGAGACTTCATTCTAACATAGTGGTTAGCGAGTACTTTGTGTATGGTTATAGTTGTAATAAGAACCCTCTTTTTGAGTATTTGGGAGTATGAATTATCTCAAACTTTTATTTGCTTTTCCCTTTGGCTTTTGACATTATATTGTTGCCATAGTGAATATTTTCATTCAATAAATTGTGATCGTTGTCCTTTTTAGATATTTCTGTTGGGGTTACAATTGCTGTTTTGAACTGTTAAATTTAATGTTATGAAATGTTACAAGGATGACTATGGGAAACATTTGTTTCTTAGAACTCTTGATGATTGATGTTGTAATCATATGTCCCCCTGTAGATATGGAAGCCTTTGATCTTTATCATTAGCCTTATTCTTGTGGTGTGAATTGTAACTCTTGGATAATTTGCCTTTAATTCTTCTGGAAATTTTATCACTTGTGAGTTTTCTTATGAATCCAAACTTGGCTGCTGTACATCTAAATTTGATTTGATGTGCTGATCTCTCTAAGGTTTACTTTATATTACATATGAAAAAGGAAATTTAAAAGATTGATTGTACAGATAAAATGGTATACTGTAGAAACTACTATTTAAATTAAATAAAACTAGTATGTTGCTAGTATTGAACATAGTCATATTAACCCTTTTACCCCCAGGGTATTTGGAAATTTCCAACCAGGGGTTATTTTTTTTTTCCAGCACATTTTGCAGTATATTTTTTAAAAATTGCTCTAACAGCCTTGATTTTTGTCTTAGAGAGGTCAGGTTGGTCTCATTCTCTTGGAAAATGCCTGAATTTTCTCAACAAATTATCAAAAATATGCAAAAAAAATTTCAAATAGCATTTTTTTGCAAGGACGTATCGGTACGTCCATGGGGTTAAAGGGATGAGTTTTGTGAAACGTACCTGTACGTTCTTTGGGGGTAAAAGGGTTGAAAATAATTTTAAATGCAACGTAAACTATTGCTATAGTGATCGAGTACTGTTAAAACAGGAAGTGTAGTTGGCATCTTAATGATTTTCATTGTAAATGCAATCAATGTAGTACAGGAATATGTTTTATTTAAAAAAAAATAATTTCAACTTGCTTTAGTTTTTCATTGTAGTTTTATAAGTGTATGATTATGGAGTATCATGCTTCTGTCCCATTCTGCACTATAGTCCATTTCTTTTAGCGATGCATATTTGCACCGACTCGCGGCGGTGCCCTTTTAGCTCGGAAAAGTTTCCTGATCGCTGATTGGTTGGAATTATCTTGTCCAACCAATCAGCAATCCGGAAACTTTTCCGAGCTAAAAGGGCACCGCCGCGAGTCGGTGCAAATATGCATCGCTAAAAGAAATGGACTATAGGTTCACCATCAGGTCTACCATTTTCTTCATTAGCAGATTTAACTTTGGGCAGATTAGTGTTTGTCATTAGCTCTCCTAATTACTGCATTACTTTAGAAAACAAATTTATACACAGAAGGTCCAAACTTACAAACATTCAAACATTTGACTTACAAACATTCGGAGATACAAACACAAATCCAGCTGAAAATAAGAAAGATAAGATAAAGAAATATTGTAATAAAACAATTTCATGTCATTTGATACAGTGAAAAAAACATTAGTAATAATCAGATATTTATTTTATATGAATCTTAACTATTTATTGACTTTTGTAGCTGGAAACCTTAGGCATGGGATTTGGATTAGGTTTACCCTAGGCAAAAATGTAACCAAATTCGACTTGCAAAAAATTTTATTTACAAACACCTCGACTCACAAACACCTCGACTCGCAAACACCTCGACTCGCAAACGCCTCGACTCGCTAACACCTCGACTCGCAAACACCTCGACTCGCAAACACCTCGACTCGCTAACACCTCGACTCGCAAACACGACTTGAAAATTTTTTTATTTACAAACACCTCGACTCGCAAACACCTCGACTCACAAACACCTCGACTCGCAAACAGCTTCATGGAACCCATAAAGTTTGAGAGTTGACCTTCTGTACAGTATCCTATTGCTGATTATAATCAAAATTTATAATAGCCATTGATCTACTAAAGCTGAATTTGAACTTTGTATTGTAAACAATTAACAGAAGGGTTTAATTGCAGTCACGCATGCAAAGCACGCAAAGCACACCTAGGCGACAAAGACAGCCCTCTCTTCATTTTGCAGATCCTCAATCGTCATTTGTGTCGGTAGGTGATTTTTCATCTTGTAATTTCTATTTTAATTTATAATGGTTCCGGTCACAAAATACAGACCAGTGGTTCTTTACATAGGAGATAGATTCACATTGAATCTATCTCTTGCTTAAGAATTACAGGCTTGTATAGTTAGGATAAATATAAATCATTCAAAATTTGTCATTTGTTCTTGACAAAATACATACCCTTGTTCTCTACATAGGAGATAGACTCCCACTAAATCTATCTTCTATGTAAAGAACGTTGGGAGTGTATAGTTAGGAAAAATACAAATTATTTCCAAATTTGTCATTATATTCCTATGACTCACTCTGGTGTTAAGTTATATGATACAGGTGTGGAATGAAACAGAAACAGAGATGT
This sequence comes from Palaemon carinicauda, assembly GCF_036898095.1. NCBI lineage: Eukaryota > Metazoa > Arthropoda > Malacostraca > Decapoda > Palaemonidae > Palaemon > Palaemon carinicauda. Next base: position 39,272,787 of record NC_090737.1, on the reverse strand, counting down.
CTGGGAAATAATTTATTATATACTCTTTTCACTCGTTTGGCTCTCCAATGAAACAGGTGTGGAAACACGAGCAGCGATGTTTGGGAATGAAAAAAAATGTCTTGGATATAACGGCTAAGATTTAAGGAGTGGTTAAGCAAATCTATTGACTTGAATTTTATTTTGCAGATACCACAAGGAAACATGCTGGTATCGACAAACTTCATTTGCGGTGTACCGGACTGCGATTACAGCAGTGACGTACACTCTCAGATGCTCAGACATATTATTATTTTGCACGGAGCTTTCAAATGTATTAACAGTGGCTGTCACTTTGTCACCAAGTCTAGATCCTTGTATTCAGCACACATGCAACAAAACCACCCAAATGTAGGTCGCTCTCTCTCTCACACATTGTATTTTTTTTGCATGTGTAATATTTGCATATACTGTATTGTATTGAAGATTACAAATTTGAGTTTTAACCAACAATGTGGACTCTCTCTCTCTCTCTCTCTCTCTCTCTCTCTCTCTCTCTCTCTCTCTCTCTCTCTCTCTCTCTCTTTTTTTTTTTTTTTTGAAGATTTCCTACAGCAAAGTTTCCCTTTTTTTTCCAGATGAATTTCTTGCAGTGTCCATTTTTATGCAAGGTTTCCTTCACAAACTTTAATCAACTTCTTGACCATTTGGAGGAACATCAGAACACAGAGAGCCAGGATCCAGTGACATCAGTGATGGAAGTTGAGGAGGATGGTAAGTGATTTCTTATTAAGTTGGTATTAGGTTTTATATCTCAAGTGGATATATGCTATCAGTACTATTATAATAATAATAATAATAATTATTATTATTACTATTATTATCATTATTAATATTATTATTATTACTAGCTAAGGTACAATCCTAGTTGGAAAAGCAAGATGTTATAAGCCCCAGGGCTCCAACAGGGTATAATAACCCAGTAGGAAATAAGGAAATAAAGGATATGAGAAATAATTAACAATTAAGAAAATATTTAAAAACAGTAAGATCAGATCATATTTCATAAATAAACTATAAAAAGACTTATGTCAACCTGTTCAACATTAAAACATTTGCTGCAAGTTTGAACTTTTGAAGTTCTACCGATTTAACTATTGATTCAACCCATTTACTTTTACATCACCTGTTTTCGTATCTGAAAAATTTAAGGAAACTGCTTTGCGTCATTAATTCACTCTACCAAAGAGATCATATTTAACAAGTCTGTTCTGGTGGCCAAGAACCTTTTACATCAACAAAAAGGATTATAAGGATGATGATGATTACTGTTATTTTTATATTATTATTATTATTATTATTATTAGTACAGTCAAGACTCTGTTTTCAAACGTCTCAGGTCTCGAACAAATCGGAGTTCGAACAAAAAATTCGAGATTTTTTTGCTTCAGGTGCCAAAAAAAATTTTGGAACTCGAACACCCAGAGATGAGCTGAGACAACCCGACAACGTGGCTCGGATGCCGACTGACGTGCTCTCGCATTATCTTTAATATTCAACCGTTGTATGCTGACCTGTTCGTTGTGGTTTAAGAAAATATTGACTATTTTATGTTTAACTTAATGTATTAACCCCTAATCGTGCCTCCAAGGAAAGCAAGTGCAAGTAGTAAAGCTGGTGGCGAGGGAAAGAGGAAAGTAGTGCGCAAAACTAATGAATTCAAGAAAGAATCAATAGCGAAATATGAATTGGGTGTGATTTAGCTAAGGAGTTTGGCATGGCAAAATCAACTATAAGCACCATCCTGAAAAATAAAGACGCTCTAAAGCAAGTGATATTGCTAAAAGATCGATCGTGTTCAGCAAACAAAGACCATAGGTATTGGAGGAAGTGGAGAAAATTTTGCTTATTTTCATACACGAGCAACAGTTAGCAGGGTGTAGTGTTAGGGAGGATGGGATTTGTGGCAAAGCAAGACAACTGTATGGGGATTTGATAAAAAAAGACCCTAGCATGGTTCCTGAAGGGTTTGATTTCAAGGCAAGCAGAGGGTGGTTTGAAAAGTTTAGGAAGAGAAGTGGGATACAATCTTTGGTTCATCATGGGGAGGCAGGAAGTTCCGACAAGGAGACTGGAAAAGTTTAAAGACAGGTTTGCTAATCTCATCAAGGCTGAGGAATATCTTCCCAGCAAATTTTTAACTGTGAAGAAACTGGCCTTTTTTTGAAAGAAAATGCCACGAAGGACTTACATTAAACGTGAGGAGAAGTCGATGCCTGGTCACAAACCTATGAAGGATAGGTTTACACTCTTGCCATGTGGTGATGCTAGCGGCGATTGCAAAACAAAGCCGCTTCTTGTTTATCATTTGGAGAATCCCTGAGCATTTAAAGCGAATAACATTATGAAGAGTAAATTGCCTGTTATGTGGAGATCAAACACAAAGGCTTGGCTGACCAGATAATATTTTACAGAGTGGGTGCATGAGGTGTTTATCCCAGCCTTGAAAAAGTATTTGGAGGAAAAGAAGTTGAATAATGCTCCTGTCCTCCCTCTGGGTTTGGAGGATGACTTAACTGATGAATTTGTTTTCATCAAAATCAAGTTTCTGCCTCCAAATATGACACCACTGCTCTAACCCATGGACCAGCAAGTCATCGCGAATTTCAAGAAATTGTATACCAAATTCCTTTTTCAACGAAGCTTTGGGGTGAATAGTGACACACTCGGCTAACCCTTCGAGATTTTTAGAAAAATCATTTCAATATCTACCACGGCATCACCATCGTCGACAAAGCCTGGGTCCAAGTGTCATATGGGACCATGAACTCGGCATGGAGGAAATTGTGGCCCGATTGTGTTACTGAGCGCTACTTTGAAACGTTTGAGAATGTTGCTAGTACCAGCACAGCTGCTGATGTCGAGGAGGAATCTCAAGAGGATAAACAACTCATTGATGGCATCGTTAATGTGGGCCAAAATCTCGGTTTTGAGATGGACAGCAATGATGTCGAGGAGCTACAGGATGAACATCGTGCCGAGCTCACCTCAAAAGAACTCCTGCACCTTCAGGAGGAGCAGAAGAAGATGTTGGAGGAGGAGATGTCTTCTGATGAGGATGAGGGAAGGAAGGATGCCCCAATTGCTGTTTTTAATAATATATGCGCCAAATGGAATGGACTCCTGAACTTTGTGGAACTGCATCACCCAGATAAAGCCAGGACCAGCAGAGCTGTGTATGCTTTTAATGACCTTGTTATTAGCTACTTTTGTAAAGTTCTTAAAAGAAAGCAGAAACAAGTTACACTAGATAAGTTCTTTACAAAAAGGAAAGAACACCCTGTGGCAGAGTCTTCCCAACCGAAGAGATTTGCTAGAGACACAACACCCACAGCTGAGTTATCCGATGTTTTTATGGAAGGGGATTTTCCTTTCATGCAATAATCTTCCTCCCTTCCTCTCCTTTTCTCCGACAACCATATTCATTATGCCATCTACAAATCCCCAGAAAGGTGAAAATATTCATGCATTGAAAATACTGTAGTTATTTTTTTGTGTTACAATTGGTAAAGATAAAACATGTTTTTGATGTTTTTTTTTTTTTCACACGATCATTCATAGGATATTTTTCATTGGGATTTCTGCACTTTTTTTTTCTAAAGATTTCGTTAACTCTTACCTTAGCTTAGGCTAGCCTTTAATGCATTCACTTTTTGTGTTACAATTGGTAAAAATATATAAATGTTTTTTTGATGTGTTCTTTTTCACACGATCTTTGATAGGATTGTGTTCTTTTTCACACGATCTTTGATAGAATATTTTTCATTGGAATTTCTGCACTTTTTTTTTTCTAAAGATTTCGTTAACTCTTACCTTAGCTTAGGCTAGCCTTTGATGCATTACCTTTTTGTGTGTTACAATTGGTAAAAATATATAAATGTTTTTTTTTTACGTGTTCTTTTTCACACGATCTTTGATAGGATTGTGTTCTTTTTCACACGATCTTTGATAGGATATTTTTCATTGGAATTTTTGCACCTTTTTTTTTTTCCCAAAAGATTTCGTTAATTCTTAGGGTAGCCTTTGATGCATTTATTTTTTTGATGTTTTATAATTGGTAAGAATAAAAAATGATTTTGATGTGTTTTTTTGTTTCACACAATCTTTGATAGGATATCTGTTATTAGAATAAAACAAGCAAGCTATTTCTTCACTTTTATTTCACGCAAAAATCTGAGTAAATGAGGCTAGGGGAGTTGCTACAGATACCGCAATAACTTCCCCAGCCTAGCCTACTCTATTTATATATTTATGAGAAATTCTGTGTACTTCATATATAACCTGCTCTCTTAATATACAGTTGTTCCGACACATACAAACCTTCCCCTATTTATAGGGTATTACTTCCGGCAACGCTGAAAACTAGCCAAGACAATTTTAGTGAGGGATAACTACCCCATCCACTAGTTAGCAGAAGGGGGTGGGGTAGACCGGTTACCCTGCTCACTCACACCTGTCGGTTGAGTAATCACTTTTGCTTTTGGCTCGGTAGAGTGCAGACGTGCCGTTTCTCTCTCCCGTTAAAACAAAACTGCCTTGACTTTATTTACTTTGAATTTTCCTTTTGTGTATCGGTGTGTGTTTGTTTATTGTCCCGCTATGCGGACATGTCCAGGGCGTGAGGGCTGCCGCTGCGGGTACCTCCATGTTGTCCGTAGAGAAGGACCCCCACCCTTTGTGCCCGGCTTGGCGGGGACATCAGTGCTCGCGGGACAACACCTGTTCCTAGTGTCGGGAGTGGCCTGCCTCCCAGTGGGAGGAGTTTGCGCGTAAGAAGAAGAAGAAGTCTTAAGTGCGAATCTTTGCCTTCGGGGTCTTCCTCGAAATCTAAGGAATCGCGAGCTTCTGCTTCCTCTTCTCCCAAATCTCTGCCCGAAGCTACTTCTCAACCAGGCCCTTCTGGGGCACGGCCGAGCAGTAGCGCAGGGTTTGTGACTAGGCGAAGGTGTCGGCTCCCCTAGTGAGTCGGCTCCTTCCTCTCCCCCTGGGAGCGCCTGTTCTTTTCCAGACCTTGTGTCTTTGTGGCCATCGCTGGGTGTTGATGGCCCCCCTTCGAAGGATGTTCTCCTCGAACTCTTCCGAAGGGAAGCGGAGAGAAGGAGGTCATCTCCTTCCTCTGCAGAGGTTGATCCTCCTCTTGTGGGCGCAGGTGCTGTTTGCTCGTCGGTCAGGCCGAGAGTCTGGTTCTGACGCCTAGGAGTTAGCTAACCCACCATGGGCGATGGCAGGGCTCTCTCCAAGGCAAGCTTTCCCTTCAGGGGGAACATTCTCTTGTTCGCGAGAGAAGATTGCCTCTATACATCGGTGATCTACTTAGGCTTATGGTTCTCCTCCAGGGCCGGAACAAGAACCTGGTCATACAGTAAGCGACATTTTCCTTTGAGGGAGCTCTCCTCTCCGGAGAGGATTTATCTGTAGGCCTTGATCAGTCTCCCCCTTGGGCATAGTCTGCTGAACGTTTCTCTCTGGAGGTTCGTAGAGTGTAGGGGTTTGTAACTCCTCTCCACCCCGGACGGTCTCCTCCCCATGCTGTGAGGAGACGTCTTTTTGAACCTGGTGGTTCTCCTCACGTTGACCCTTCGGCGTCTCGTGACTATCACCCTTTCAGCTGGCGTGATCGTGAGCCTTCGGGCTCTCGTCATGTTGATTTTTCGGGTTCTCATGTGGCTCGAAACCTTCGGGTTTCTGTTACGCTGAACCCTCGGGCTCTCATAATGAGTGTAACGGAGAGAGAGAGAGAGAGAGAGAGAGAGAGAGAGAGAGAGAGAGAGAGAGAGAGAGAGAGAGATTTTTTGTTTATTTATTTGAAAGAAACAATTATTATCGAGATATTTAAGTTTTTAGTTGATGAAATAAGCTGTATTTCTGTTTGAAAAAATATAGATAACATACTGTGCAAGATACAACATATAAGAAGGTGGGTCATGCTTCTAGAGTAGCGATAACAAAAACACAGATCACTTACAGTAAGTACAGTTAAGCTGTACTGTAGTAATATTACTGTATATATATTAGAGTAATATACTGAACAGTATCAATGGTTTTTAGGTTACAGTACAGTATTACTAGATAGGAACAACTTTTTTTTTATACAGAACAGTAAGGGTATGATGATGACTTTGGTAAAGTTTACATTTGTACATTATTGTACTGTAACTTTGCTGTGTCCGGTACGTAGTTTACATGTGTGCAAATGTACTGTACACTGTACATATGATTATAAACTGCTATAGAAACCAAATTAAAAGAATATTAGGCAGTATTTACTGTGTTAGTCATCTGCTCGGGCACCCGCTCATGGCAAGGAACAGTGACTTTTTAGGTTAGGGGTTAGCCCACCCTAGTGTAGTATTTATTCGTAGAAATTTGCTTATCGCGCCTGTGTTTGTAACCTAACTATCACAAATAATGAGGCTTGACTGTGTTTGCTTCTTCTTCTTTACTCCAGTCGAGATTTCATTGATAATTATATGAGCAATTATTATTATTATTATTCTGACACCATAGCCAGTTCCTGAAAAAAATAAAAAAAATATTTTAAGAACAGTAACATTAAATTAGATCTTTCATATATTAATTATAAAAAGTTAAAAAAAGAGAAGAGAAATAAGATGGATCAGCATGCCCGAGTGTACTCTTAAGCAAGAAAACTCTAATCCAAGACAGTGGAAGACCACGGTATAGAGGGTATGGCACTATCCAAGACTAGAGAACAATGGTTTGATTTTGGAGTCTCCTACTCCTAGAAGAGCTACTTACCATAGCTAAAGAGTCTCTTCTACCCTTACCAAGGAGAAAGTAGTGCCTGAACAATTACATTGCAGTAGTTAACCCCTTAAGAAGAATTGTTTGTAAATCTCAGTGTTGTCATATGAGGACAGAGGAGTATATAGAAAGAATAGGCCAGACTATTCGGTATAAGTATAGGCAAAGACAAAATGTCTTTCACCTGATGTTCATATGTATGCTCCCCCTCCTCCCCTCTTATCAGTAATGTCAAGAGGTTAATGATCAGGTTTTTTACTTGAAAACTGAAAGGTAAAAGCGACTATGTCGCAGCATCGACTAGTTTGTTTCCACTGGTCTCCAGATTTCATTATGATTCCCAGAGGGGAAGGTTTATTGTAAGGGGAGAAACAGGAAATTTTTTATTTTGGAGTAGGCATCAACATTTAAACAGCTTTGAGATGGAAGGAATATGAAAATCAGTTTTGGTTATTTGTGTTAAAATATTTATGAATTTTTTTTTCACTTGCAGCTAGTGGAGAACCAGGATTTCTTCGAATCGAAAGTTTTGGCACTTTAGATGCTGCATCAGCTTCTCGGATGTTTGGTGAAGGTATGTGCGCTATCTCAGGATTACTGGTACCTTAGTTTCAAGTCTGATAATATATTTTACAATGTTATTACAATTAAAGCTACTTAATAGTAGTGGACATTACCAGAGGTGTTAAACATTTTGAGATGGTGATGTTGAAGGGCACTGAAGGCACAATGTGGTGGAGCAGAGGAAGTTTAAAAAAGCTAATGCAATAAATCATTCTTTAGAAATAGAAATTATCTTAATAGGAAATAAAATATTTTAAGTTAAGTAAGTTATTTTACTAAAGGTATTTGTATAAGTTAAAA
>NC_090737.1:39208777-39262140 GCF_036898095.1 Palaemon carinicauda | reverse complement strand
TGAACAAAAAATTCGAGATTTTTTTTGCTTCAGGTGCCAAACAAAATTTTGGAACTCGAACACCCAGAGATGAGCCAAGACAACCCGACGACGTGGCTCGAATGCCGACTGATGCGCTCTCGCATTATCTTTAGTATTCAACCATTGTATGCAAACCTGTTCGTTGTGGTTTACGAAAATATTGACTGTATTTTATGTTTAACTTGATGTCTTAACCCATAATCATGCCTCCAAAGAAAGCAAGTGCAAATAGTAAAGCTGGTGGTGATGAAAAGAGGAAAGTAGTGTGCAAAACTAATGAGTTTAAGAAAGAATCAATAGCGAAACATGAATCGGGTGTGATTTAGCTAAGGAGTTTGGTATGGCAAAATCAACTATAAGCACCATCCTGAAAAATAAAGACGCTCTAAAGCAAGTGATATTGCTAAAAGATTGACTGTGTTCAGCAAACAAAGACCATAGGTATTGGAGGAAGTGGAGAAACTTTTACTTATTTTCATTAACGAGCAACAGTTAGCAGGGTGTAGTGTTAGGGAGGATGGGATTTGTGGCAAAGCAAGACAACTGTATGGGGATTTGATAAAAAAAGACCCTAGCATGGATCCTGAAGGGTTTGATTTCAAGGCAAGCAGAGGGTGGTTTGAAAAGTTTAGGAAGAGAAGTGGGATACAATCCGTGGTTCATCATGGGGAGGCAGGAAGTTCAGACAAGGAGACTGTGGAAAAGTTTTAAGACAGGTTTGCTAATTTCATCAAGGTTGAGGAATATCTTCCCCAGCAAATATTTAACTGTGAAGAAACTGGCCTTTTTTTGAAAGAAAATGCCACGAAGGACTTACATCAAACGTGAGGAGAAGTCGATGCCAGGTCACAAACCTATGAAGGATAGGTTTACACTCTTGCCATGTGGTAATGCTAGCGGCGATTGCAAAATAAAGCCACTTCTTGTTTATCATTTGGAGAATCCCAGCGCATTTAAAGCGAATAACATTATGAAGAGTAAATTGCCTGTTATGTGGAGGTCAAACACAAAGGCTTGGCTGACCAGATAATATTTTACAGAGTGGGTGCATGAGGCGTTTGTCCCAGCCTTGAAAAAATATTTGGAGGAAAAGAAGTTGCCGTTACGCTGCCTTTTCATGATGGATAATGCTCCTGCCCACCCTCTGGGTTTGGAGGATGACTTAACTGATGAATTTGTTTTCATCAAAATCAAGTTTCTGCCTCAAAATACGACACCACTGCTCCAACTCATGGACCAGCAAGTCATCGCAAATTTCAAGAAATTGTATACCAAATTCCTTTTTCAACGATGCTTTGGGGTGACATGACACATTCGGCTAACCCTTCGAGATTTTTAGAAAAATCATTTCAATATCTACCACGGCATCACCATCGTCGACAAAGCCTGGGTCCAAGTGTCATATGGGACCATGAACTCTGCATGGAGGAAATTGTGGCCCGATTGTGTTACTGAGCGCTAGTTTGAAGGGTTTGAGAATGTTGCTAGTACCAGCACAGCTGCTGATGTTGAGGAGGAATCTCAAGAGGATAAGCAACTCATTGATGGCATCGTTAATGTGGGCCAAAATCTCGGTTTTGAGATGGACAGCAATGATGTCGAGGAGCTACAGGATGAACTTCGTGCCGAGCTCACCTCAGAGGAACTCCTGCACCTTCAGGAGGAGCAGAAGATGATGTTGGAGGAGATGTCTTCTGATGAGGATGAGGGAAGGAAGGATGCCCCAATTGCTGTTATTAAAGATATATGCGCCAAATGGAACGGACTCCAGAACTTTGTGGAACTGTATCACCCAGATAAAGCCAGAACCAGCAGAGCTGTGTATGCTTTTAATGACCTTGTTATTAGCTACTTTCGTAGTTCTTAAAAGAAGGCAGAAATAAGTTACACTAGATGAGTTCTTTACAAAAAGGAAAGAACACCCTGTGGCAGAGTCTTCCCAACCGAAGAGATTTGCTAGAGAGACAACACCCACAGCCAAGTTATCCGATGTTTTTATGGAAGGGGATTTTACTTTCAACCAATAATCTTCCTCCCTTTTCTCCGACAACCATGTTCATTATGCCATCTACAAATCCCTAGAAAGGTAAAAATATTCCTGCATTGAAAATACTGCAGTTATTTTTTTGTGTTACAATTGGTAAAGATAAAACATGTTTTTGATGTTTTTTTTTTTCACGCGATCATTGATAGGATATTTTTCATTGGAATTTCTGCACTTTTTTTCTAAAGATTTCGTTAACTCTTACCTTAGCTTAGGCTAGCCTTTGATGCGTTAATTTTTTGTGTGTTACAATTGGTAAAAATATATAAATGTTTTTGATGTGTTCTTTTTCACAATCTTTAATAGGATATTTTTCATTGGAATTTTTGCACTTTTTTTTTTCCAAAAGATTTCGTTAACTCTTAGGGTAGCCTTTGATGCATTTATTTTTTTGATGTCTTATAATTGGTAAGAATAATAAATGTTTTTGATGTGTTTTTTGTTTCACACAATCTTTGATAGGGTATCTTTTATTAGAATAAAACAAGCAAGCTATTTCTTCAGTTTTATTTCACACAAAAATCTGAGTAAACGAGGCTAGGGTACGAGTTGCTACAGATACCGCAATAAATTCCCCAGCCTAGCTTACTCTATTTATAGAGTATTTATGAGAAATTCTGTGTACTTCATATATAACCTGCTCTCTTAATATACAGTTGTTCCGACACAGATACAAACCTTCCCCTATTTATAGGGTATTACTTCCGGCAACACTGAAAACTAGCCAAGACAATTTTAGTGAGGGATAACTACCCCATCCGCTAGTTAGCAGAAGGGGGTGGGGTAGACCGGTTACCCAGCTCACTCACACCTGTCGGTTGAGTAACCAGTTTTGCTTTTGGCTCGGTAGAGTGCAGACATGCTGTCTCTCTCTCCCGTTAAAACAAAACTGTGTTGACTTTATTTACTTTTCTTTTTTCTTTTGTGTATCGGTGTGTGTTTGTTTATTGTCCTGCTATGCGGACATGTCCAGGGCGTGAGGGCCGCTGCTGCGGTACCTTCATGTCGTCCGTAGAGAAGGACCCTCACCCTTTGTGCCCGGCTTGCCGGGGACATCAGTGGTGGCGGGACAACACCTGTTCCTAGTGTCGGGAGTGGCCTGCCTCCCAGTGGGAAAAGTTTGCATGTAAGAAGAAGAAGAAGAAGAAGAAGTCTAAGTGCGAATCTTTGCCTTCGGGGTCTTCCTCGAAATCGAAGAAATCGCGAGCGTCTGCTCCCTCTACTCCCAAATCTCTGCCCGAAGCTACTTCTCAACCATGCCCTTCTGGGGCACGGCTGAGCAGTAGCGCAGGGTTTGTGACTAGGCGAAGGTGTCGGCTCCCCTAGTGAGTCGGCTCCTTCCTCTCCCCCTGGGAGCACCTGTTCTTTTCCAGACCTTGTGTCTTTGTGGCCATCGCTGGATGTTGATGGCCCCCCTTCAAAGGAAGTTCTCCTCGAACTCCTCTGAAGGGGAGTGGAGAGAAGGAGGTCATCTCCTTCCTCTGCGGAGGTTCATCCTCCCCTTGTGGGCGCAGGCGCTGTTGCACGTCGGTCAGGCCGAGAGTCTGGTTCCGACGCCATCAGTCACGCTGACCCTTCGGGGTCTCGTGACAGAGGAACCTCAGTTCCTCGTTACGTTGATCCTACGTGGTCTCTTAACCTGATTTACGCTGAATCCTTGGGCTCTCGTAGCTTTAGTCACGCTAACACCTCGATGTTTCGTGACTGGGAAACTTTGGTTTCTCGTTGCGCTGATCCTTCGGGGTCTCTCATCACAGTTCATGCTGAACCTTCGGGTTCTCGTGATTGCAGTCATTATTCATCTGACAGAGAGTTTGCGAACTCTCCTTGTGTTGATCGTTCGCGCTCACACAACGCAGGCTATCGTGAACCTTCAGGTGAGCGTAGCAGTGAGTACTCTCGTCACACTGAGAGCTCTCGCACGCACGACCAAATTGGCGTGCACGAACAACCTGGCGTGCGGGTACAACCTGACGCGCACGAACAACCTTACGCATGCCATGTGCGTGAACAAGGTGCGCGCAATCAACGCCATGTTGAGGGGCGTGCACACGAACACCCCATCGCGTGCCAACAGCTTGGCGCGCATGCGCACGACCATCTTAGTGCGCGAGCCTGCGACCATTTTGGCGCGCACAATCAACATTGTGCAGAATTCTCAGGCAGTGAGGGGGGTGGCTCCTAACCGCACAAACTATGACAGGGCGCGCAATCGTGGTTCACGATCCTCTGTTGCTCCATTCCCGGGAACATCCCAACCAGGAGTAGGTTCTCCTGAATTAACAACCTCGCAGAACCAAACCCTCCTCGATTCGGCATTCCCTTTTTGGCGGCAGGGGTTAACCTTCCTGCAAAGAGAGGCACCCATCAGTCTCTTAAGTCTCATAGGCTTTCACAGAGACAATAATCGCCCACGAGACTAATGCCCAGATCCTATCCCTAAGGGTAGGCCTCTGCCAATCTTCCCTGCCGGGAAGCCTCCCTCTGGCAAGAGAGTTGAGAAACATGCCCAGGGATCCGTGTCTTCCCAAGGACCTCCTCTTTAGTTCCTCGGGAGCCCGTGATCCCCAATGGCTTCGCACCTTATTCGATGTAATGCACCAAGCCATGACAGGAGTCATTCCCCGCTCCCAGTCCTTAGGGGACACGCCTAGGATCCCTTTGTCGCCTCCTCTCGTCTCAGGGGTCTCTCCTCCCTCCAATCCTAGGAGGAGTTTGGAGGATTCCGCACATGCGGGCCCATCTGGCAAGGGGAAACGGTCATCCCCTCGCAAAAGGCCTTGGGAGGAGAATAGGCAAGAAGCTCAGGGTAGCCCCCTGTAGTTCAAGACGCCACAGGCTAGACCCAAGGGGAAAAGAAAAAGGATTTGTCCTTCGCTCCCTAAGGAGGATAGGGTGACTTGCTACAGAGACTCCTTCCGTCCCTCGCCAGTCAAGATAGCGTCTAAGGAGGCACGACCTGCGACTGGGCGTGACGCACTCCCTATGGCAGCGGACTTACATTTCACCCGTAAGCCGACAGAGTCCTCTTGTCCCTCATGGACAGAGGACCACCTGCCTCGTAACAGGGAGTCGAAGGATTTATTCACCATCCCTGAATCCTCGGCCACGCTTCCTTCTGGACTGCCTCCTAGGCAACCGGAAGCAAACACCTCCTCGGTAGTCTCCCTATCCCCGGTCTATCCCGTTGACGACCACGACCTACTCCAGGCTCCTATGGATGAGAGTTTGGATGTGGAAAGGCAGAGCAATCTCGAGGACGACGCTCTGCCAGCAGCCGCTAGCCCTAAGCTCAAAGAGGATGAGAGGAAGGAGTCGGAACATGCTTTCTGGCAGGTCCTAGCCTGCATCCGTTCCATCATTGAACTGCCAGATCCATCGGCAGCCCCAATAGATGGAAAGGAGACAGTCCTTGACCAGTTCTACGGCACTCAGAAACCTCATAGGACAACCAGTGCAGCTTTTCCTTGGTTAAAGGGGTTGAAGAGTGCCAAACAGAAGGCAGTGTCCCAGGAAACTGGGTCCACCACCTCTCTCCTCTCCAACTTTTCCTTCAAGCTCCTACCTCCTCCGTATGTGTTTCAGAGGAGGTACTACGAGATCCTCGGGGAATCTCTTCCAACGCTGCCTCTCGGTCACTCCATAGAGACACTCGAAGGCCACACCCTTCGTGAAACTCACGGCACTTCGTCTCCTTTTCGGCCTCCGAGATTCTTAACCAGGAGAAGGTGGCGAAATACGTCATGCAGGCTACTTCGTGGCTTGACTTTTGGTTGGGACCCTTAAGACAACTGATTTGGTCTAGGACCTGTCTCAGGAGTCCTTCAGGAAGTCTTTAGAGACCTTCCTATTGTCTGGCACTTGGGCCATCAAGTTTCTCTCTCACCAGGGAGTGAACCTTTGGGCCAACACTATCCTGAAGAGGAGGGACGCCGTCATAGGCAAGTTTCATAGACATCTCCCTCAGGCCGAAGTAGCGAGACTGAGAAAGGCACTTTTCGAGGGCAATTCCTTGTTCCACCCCAAGGATGTAGAACGGGTGGCAGAGAGGTGGAGGAGGTCCAGCCAGGACTCCCTCATCCAAAAGGCCTTAACAGCCAGGCCTTTTCCCTCTCAGCCCACAACAGAAACCGCAAACGAAAAAGGCTAGGGACCCAAAACAACAGCGTCAAAAGGGTGCGAAGCAGGCCTTTCGCAACAAGAAGTCTTTTTGTGGATGAAAGGGAAAGAGGGGATACAGCCGAGGAAGGTCCCAATAGGGCAGACAATCCTCCCATTTGCCCACCTATGGGGGGGATGCCTGCAAAGCCGCTGACAGAGGTGGCTTCACCACGGGGCCTAACCCTGGATGGTCGAGGTGGTTCGTTCAGGGTATCGCATCCCGTTCATGCTCTCTCTCCCTCCACTGACTCGAGTGCCGATTCCATCGAACCCCTGTGCGAAGGGATCCGCACAGGAGTTTGCCTTCAGGGCAGAAGTCCAGACCATGTTGGAGAAGGGCGCTCTCCAGGAGGTCCTCGACGGGTCCCCAGGCTTTTACAGTCTACTCTTTCTTGTGAAAAAGGGGTCTGGAGACTTGAGACCAGTCAGCGACCTCTCAGCCCTGAACTTGTACGTCGAACAGACACCGTTCAGGATGGAGACTGCCAACACTCTCAGACAAGCGATAAGACAACAGGACTTCATGTGCACTCTAGATCTAAAGGTTGCTTACTTCCAGATCCCAATTCATCCATCTTCCAGGAAGTATCAAAGATTCATGTTCAATCCGAACCATTACCAGTTCGTGGTACTGTGTTTTGGTCTTTCCACAGCACCCCAGGTATTCACGAGAGTATTTGCGTTAGTATCATCTTGGGCCCACAGAGCTGGCATCCGTCTCTTGAGATACTTGGATGACTGGCTGATTCTGGCAGACACGGAAGCGCCCTTCTCCGCCACCGAGATGAGCTTCTAAGGTCTTGCCAGGATCTGGGGATCGTAGTAAACCTCGAGAAGTCTCATCTGCTTCCCTCTCAAGAACTGGTATACCTAGTCATGTGATTAGACACCCTAAGGCCCAAGCGTTCCCATCAGACAAAAGAATTCAGAGACTGAGGGAGATAGCACAGATCTTCCTCAGTTGGAAGAGCTCCCGGCGCAGTAGTAGGTTGGCCCGGGCACCAGCCGCCCGTTGAGATACTACCGCTAGAGAGTTATGGGGTCCTTTGACTGGCCAGACAGTACTACATAGGACCCTTCTCTCTGGTTACGGTTCTTTCCCTTTGCCTACACAGACACCGAATAGTGTGGCCTATCCTTTACAGATTCTCCTTTGTCCTCATACACCTGACAACACTGTGATTACTAGACAATTCTTCTTCACCCAAGGGGTTAACTACTGCACTGTAATTGTTCAGTGGCTACTTTCCTCTTGGTAAGGGTAGAAGAGACTCTTTAGCTATGGTAAGCAGCTCTTCTAGGAGAAGGACACTCCAAAATCAAACCATTGTTCTCTATTCCTGGGTAGTGCCATAGCCTCTGTACCATGGTCTTACACTGCCTTGGGTTAGAGTTCTCTTGCTTGAGGGTACACTTGGGCACACTTTTCTATCTAGTTTCTCTTCCTCTTGTTCTGTTAAAGTTTTTATATTTTAAATAGGAAATATTTATTTTAATATTGTTACTATTCCTAAAATGTTCTATTTTTCCTTATCTCCTTATTTCCTTATTTCCTTTCCTCACTGGGCTATTTTCCCTGTTGGGGCCCCTGGGCTTATAGCATCCTGCTTTTCCAACTAGGGTTGTAGCTTAGCATTTAATAATAATAATAATAATTGGCTTCGCCTTCTTGGCCACCTCTCTTCCCTGACCCGACTGGTCCCCAACAGTTGCCTCAGGATGAGGTCCCAAAGGTAGCACCCAAACTGCCTATTGTCCGAATGCCGACCACACCCCAACATTCACTACGCAAAAAATATACAACGGTGGAATACCCAAAAATCTAGGTAACAGGTCAAGAGAACGGAGCACTGGGCCCCACCCCTTGATTTATACTGGGCTAGGGGACCCAGCTAGAACCTCACTTCCCCCTTATCTTACCTTGCCTTGAGCTTGCTGAATAAACGCGTAAGATGACCATTGATTCATTTCTGAGAAGTTAGCAGAATTTATGAAAAGCTATCTTCTTTAGGTAAGATGGTTTCAAGCTTAAGTAAAATGTCAGAACATTAGGTGAAAGGGAACATTTATTAAAACTGATAACGGGACACAGTGTGGGAGAAAAAAATATAATAAATGACTTATTAGAAACAGATTTAATAAAAAAAAAAGTTAGGTTAACATTAACATTTTTTTGTCAAATTCAAATAAGCAATTAAAGGAAAAATTAGCATCCCTGTACACTCCAGCATCACAATGACAAGATGAAAAAAAATTTGAATAACCAAAAAAAAAAAAAAAAAAAGAACTACTCACATGCTGGATTCTCATAAGTGTTCCCTAAACTATACTAGTATAAACAAAGGCACACCTAACCGTGTACTGTATCTATTTGGGATACATTCAAATACCAGTAGCTTGCCTCACGATCAAAAGGTTCATAAAACAAGGATTGCAGTTCATGCGGCAAAACTAGAAGATCCCGGCAAACTTGCTTTTAACAGTCTTCTCCAGGCTGACTAGCAACATAATCAGGTGGGTCATGCACTATTACTTCACTTAATGTGCCTATGCTTGACTACAATTCCAGTTGCCTCTTCAAACCCTACAGGGAGCAGGGTGTGCTTACTTCTAAATGTCCCTGCTTACAATGTCTAAATAATTCAATCGCTGCCATGGTGGAAAAGCAAATAATGTATAAACATTAACTAACTTTAGGATTCTCAAGGTAACTTCTCAAATTTGGCACAAAAACTGTCCATAAACACTGTGTCATTATATTACCACCGGTCAGTGATAAGAATAATCTAGTTTCATTTGCTCCTAATTTTGAATCAAGTTACCATGTTGTAGGGTATGCTTAAATCACTCATCATTGTACGGGAAGAAATAATTACAATACACAGGTCTTGAGTAACTATTCTTTTGGCAACTTCATCTTTCCTATATGCTTAGAAGAATAACCTAAACTTCTCTCCCTACTGGGTGTAGGGGCCTGTTAAAAGAAATAATAACGGATTAAGGGACTTTTTGGGGGGCCACTTGAGAGTAAAATAAAAGTAATAGTGTTTCTTAACATTCAAAACAAAAATTGTTTTTCATACGCAAATCATCCATTATTCCACTGACTCCCGGGATCACCTAGTCCGCATAGGACTACAAGAACAGTTGGACCTCAGGTGGTGGCTGGCGGAGCCGAACATCTGCAATGGGGTCGATCTTCTCGTCTCTCCC
The DNA here is from genome assembly GCF_036898095.1 of Palaemon carinicauda. NCBI lineage: Eukaryota > Metazoa > Arthropoda > Malacostraca > Decapoda > Palaemonidae > Palaemon > Palaemon carinicauda. The sequence continues at coordinate 39,252,701 of NC_090737.1, read as the reverse complement.
CCGTAATTGATGCTTTTTTCGGATGCATCAAAAGAAAGGTGGAGGGTTCACGTGCTGTACCATTACATCTCCGGCCAATGGTCCGAATCAGAAAGGTACCAGCAAATAAATCTCTTAGAGATGAGGGCACTTTCTGGCCCTCAAAAAATTCCACCAGATCCTGGCGGCGAAGTCCGTTGTGTTGATGAGCGACAACACCACGGTAGTAGCTAATCTGAGCAAACAGGGCGGTACCTTTTCGCAGCAGCTGTCCCATCTGGCAGTAGAGATACTCAGATGGGCAGAAGACAATTCGGTGACTCTTATCAGCTCGCTTCATTCCAGGCAAGCGGAATGTGCTAGCGGACAAGCTGAGCAGAGCGACTCAGATAGTTGGTGCCGAGTGATCTTTGAATCCTCTGATAGCCAACAAAGTCCTGACTTTGTTGGGTTCCCCGACTGTGGATCTGTTCGCAACGGCCCTGAATTTCAGGCTCCTGTTATACTGCTCCCCAGTCCGGATCCCCAAGCTCTTTGGCAAGATGCTTTCCAACAATGGTGGATAAACCTGGACGCTTACGCGTTTCACCCGTTCTGTCTGATGAGAAAAGTCCTCAACCAGGTACGAGCAAGCAACAACTTGCAAATGACCCTCATAGCTCTGCTATGGCATCACGCAGAATGGTTCCCGGACCTTCTGCATCTCCTCACGGAGATCCCGAGGGAGCTCCCCCCACAACACGACCTCTTCAAACAACCACATGCCAACATCTTCCACAAAGCCGTAGCTTCGCTTCGACTTAACGCCTGGAGACTATCCATCACCACCTCACACATAGAGGCTTTTTGCAACCGGTTGCGAAAAGAATGGCTGGACACCTCAGGAGATCTACAGAGGCAGTCTACCAGGCGAAGTGGTCAGTTTTCTGTGGAAGGGGTTGTGGAAGGGGTATCTCTCCCCTTGGTGCCTCTGTTCCAACAATAGCAGAGTTTCTTGTACACCTTCGGGAAGAAATGCTTCTCTCGGTCTCGGCAGTCAAAGGCTACCGCTCAGCCTTGAGTCTCGCCTTTAGACTGAAAGGAGTCGACATTTCCTCCTCGGAACTTTCTTTGCTCGTACATAGTTACGAGCTTACTTGTCCCCAGGCAAAGCTGACCTCCCCCTTGGAATGGGATTCAGGTCCTCAGGTCCCTGAAGGGCTTCCCTTATGAGCCACTACGCCAGGTCTCCGATCGCCACCTCACGTGGAAGATGGTGTTCCTGCTCGCTCTGGCTTCAGCCAAGAGAGTCAGCGAACTTCATGGTCTATCTGCTGATGTCTCCCACTCCAGCAGATGGGGAGGGGGGGGAGTAATCCTCAACTACGTCCCTAAGTTCATAGCTAAGACTCAAAATCCGGGTGTGCTGGACTCCACGTTCGGCCCATTTCGGATAGAGTCTTCGTTCTGTAACCGAAGATCGAGACCAACTGTTACTATGTCCAGTAAGGAGTCTGAGGTGTTACTTAAAAAGAACAAATAAATCTCGCCCCCGTGTACAAGCGCTTTTTGTTAGCACGGGGAAGGTCAAGAGGAGGGTCATGAGGAATACTATTTCCTCTTGGATAAGGAAAGTAATCGAATACGCTCACAATTCAGACCCTCCTCTGTCCAACCGACCCAGAGCTCATGACGTCAGAGGCATTGCAACGTCTCTGGCGTTCAAGAAGAATTTTTCTGTGGCAAAAGTAATGCAAGCGGGCGTGTGGAAGCGCCAGACGACCTTCACAGCCCACTACCTGAAGGACGTAATCCACAGGAGCATGGAAACCTTTTCCATTGGTCCTGTGGTAGCCGCACAACAAGTGATCTAATGCCTTAAGCACCTTGGTGGACAAGTAGCAGAGGGTTGAGGGCTGAGGTTACTCGAGTTAGTCTTGGGTGAATGAAAAGAATGTCTGGCTCCCTTCTTTCTTTCACCTTCTTCCCCCCTGGGGAAACAGCTCCGCAAGACCGCAGCATAGCTGACCTCACCCATCTGCAGGTAAGATTCATTTCCCTTGGGCATCCTAAGTATTAATAGATACTTTGTCACCAATACCTCTTGAGGGAGGGTATTGGATATGTCTTAGAACTCATGCTTATCTTCGAGTTCCTATGTAAAGACAAGCCGCTAGTCTCTCACACAAGCTTCTGCAGGCCGCTATTATTGTGTTACCTTGTAACTACTTTGATTTTAGCGAGGGTAGGGTTCCTACTAATTAGATAAAAAATCAATTAGAGAGAACCCCGGTTCATAACCAAGGCTAGTTGGTAGGACTTCCTCCCTCCCAAGAGTAAGTCACCCTATAAATAGTGGAAGGTTTGTATTTTTGTCGGAAAAAATAACAAATTTGGAAAAAATTTGTATTTTTCCTAATATACAAACCTGGAGCTATTTATACAAATTGGCCTGCCACCCTGTCCCCCTAGAAGTCTTGCCAGAAAGCAAAACTGGTTACTCAACCGACAGGTGTGAGTGAGCGGGGTAGCTGGTCTACCCCACCCCCTTCTGCTAACCAGCGGATGGGGGCAATTATCCCTCACTAAAATTGTCTTGGCTAGTTTTCAGCGTTGCCGAAAGTAATACCCTATAAATAGCTCCAGGTTTGTGTTAGGAAAAATACAATTTATTTCCAAATTTGTTATTTTATGGTGTAAAATAATGTAAAAATGCTTAAAAAAGTTGTTTTCTAGTCTTAGACCAGATTAGAATTATTTGTAATGGGAAAAATTGTTTCAGAATTCAAACAAATTGCTTTTCGAACAGCCTTCTGGAACAGATTGTGGTCGAAAACCAAGGCGGGACTGTATTATTATTATTTCAACAACTCTCAATATAAATGCTTTTAATGAATGAAAGACTACTACTGACTCGATCCTAATACTTCTAATTTTAATAACAGTACATGAATATATGCTGATTTATAATAATCTTTTAATTCAACCCATTACTGTTATAACACCTATTTTTGTCTCGGCAAATTTCGATAGGAAGACCTGCTATTTTGATTAGGTTCATACTTTGGGTTCTCCCAAGTTATTTGGCAAAACTACTAGGTCACTTAGTAATTAGTTTGACCAGATGTATAAAAAGGAGAGTTTTAGAGGTGGATCCTTTTGTGTTAAAGGAAGGATTTTTACATTAGAAAATTTATTTAATTTTAGAAATATTTTACATATTTGAAGGTAGCTAGGTATTGCCATCCAGTTTCTTGAATGATGGGAACTGCTGTAATAATTGTCATCTGTTGTGGTGGAGGATTGATACTGAGCTAATAATCTTTGAAGAATTACCTCAATCAATTTAGTTTCGGAATCATTATTGCACTTGAGGAAATTATGATTATTTAGATAGTTAATTGTGCGAGAGAGAGAGAGAGAGAGAGAGAGTACATTTTGTTTATTTATTTAAAAGAAACAATTATTATCGAGATATTTAAGTTTTTAGTTCATAAAATAAACTATTTCTGTTTGAAAAAATATAGATAACATACTGTGCAAGAGACAACACATAAGGTGCGTCATGATTCTAGAGTAGCGGTAACGAAAACACAGAACACTTACAGTAAGTACAGTTAAGCTGTACTGTAGTAATATTACTGTACATATATTACAGTAATATACTGAACAGTATCAATGGTTATTAGGTTACAGTACAGTATTACTAGATAGGAACAACTTTTTTTTTTATACAGAACAGTAAGGGGATGATGATGACTTTGGTAAAATTTACATTTGCACAGTATTGTACTGTAACTTTGCTGTGTCCAGTACGTAGTTTACATATGTGCAAATGTACTGTACACTGTACATATGATTATAAACTGTTATAGAAACCAAATTAAAAGAATATTAGGCAGTATTTACTGTGTTAGTCATCAGCTCGGGCACCCGCTCGTGGCAAGGGACAGTGACTTTTTAGGTTAGGGGTTAGCCCACCTTAGTGTAGTATTTATTCGTAAAAATTTGCTTATCGCGCCTGTGTTTGTAACCTAACTATCACAGATAATGAGGCTTGACTGTATTTGCTGCTTCTTCTTTACCCCAGTCGAGATTTCATTAATAATTCTATGAGCAATTATTATTATTATTATTCTTACACCATAGCCAGTTCCTGAAAAAAATCAAAATAAAATATTTTAAGAACAGTAACATTAAATTAGATCTTTCATATATTAATTATAAAAAGTTAAAAAAAAAAAGAGAAGAGAAATAAGATGGATCAGCATGCCTGAGCGTACCCTTAAGCAAGAAAACTGTAATCCAAGACAGTGGAAGGCCACGGTATAGAGGGTATGGCACTATCCAAGACTAGAGAACAATGGTTTGATTTTGGAGTCTCCTACTCCTAGAAGAGCTACTTACCATAGCTAAAGAGTCTCTTCTACCCTTACCAAGAAGAAATTAGTCCCTGAACAATTACATTGCAGTAGTTAACCCCTTAAGAAGAATTGTTTGTAAATCTCAGTGTTGTCATATGAGGACAGAGGAGTATATAGAAAGAATAGGCCTGACTATTCGGTATAAGTATAGGCAAAGACAAAATGTCTTTCACCTGATGTTCATATATATGCTCACCCTCCTCCTCTCTTATCAGTAATATCAAGAGATTAATGATCAGGTTTTTTACTTGAAAGCTGAAAGGTAAAAGCGACTATGTTGCAGCATCGACTAGTTAGTTTCCACCGGTCGCCAGATTTCATTATGATTCCCAGAGGGGAAGGTTTTTTGTAAGGGGAGAAACAGGAAATTTTTATTTTGGAGTAGGCATCAGCATTTAAACAGCTTTGAGATAGAAGGAATATGAAAATCAGTTTTGGTTACTTGTGTTAAAATATTTATGAATTTTTTTTCAATTGCAGCTAGTGGAGAACCAGGATTTCTTCGAATCGAAAGTTTTGGCACTTTAGATGCTGCATCAGCTTCTCGGATGTTTGGTGAAGGTATGTGCTCTATCTCAGGATTACTGGTACCTTAGTTTCAAGTCTGATAATATAGTTTACAATGTTATTACAATTAAAACTACTTAATAGTAGTGGACATTACCAGAGGTTTTAAACATTTTGAGATGGTGATGTTGAAGGTCACTGAAGGCACAATGTGGTGGAGCAGAGGAAGTTTACAAAAGCTAATGCAGTAAAGCATTCTTTAGAAACAGAAATTATCATAAAGGGAAATAAAATATTTTAAGTTAGGTAAGTTATTTTACTAGAGGCATTTGTACAAGTTAAGACTAACTTGTTGCACATTATAAATGATCACAGAGCTTCATAGTATTTTTGTCTGATGATTGTTGGGTGGTTGTTATTGTGAACCATAATATTCTATAAGAATGAAATTGTATTGCTTTGGTGATAGTACTGGATGCAGAAGGTCCTCAACTTACAAACTTAATAACAAGAAGCTATTTGTAGGTGAAAGTTTGTTAAATTTTGGCTAGGGTAGGCCTAACCTGAATCCCATGCCTATGATTTCCAGCAACAAAAGTCAACATATAGTTGGGTTTCATATGAAATAGATATCAGGTTATTACAAATGTTACTTAGCTTACTGTATTGAATGACATAATATTGTTTGTTCCGTAACTGGAATACAAAACAACGCTATTTATTAGGGGTATTACTTTCGGTGAAACTGAAAGGACGAGCCATTAAGATTTTAGCGAGGATTAACTACCCATGTAGCGGGGGTAGCTTGCTACCACTCCCACTCACACACCTGGGATTTAACTAACTTTACTTTTGGCTCGGATGGAGACCGGTTGTTACCGCTCTTCCTCCTCACTTATTTTGGACTGCCATTAATTTTTGTCTTATCTTACTTTTTTGTGTATATATATATATATATATATGATTATCCATATACAGTATATAGATATTTTGAAACTTTCCGTTTCATTGTTTGTGCTGTGCGTATGATAATTTTTGTTTTAACTTACTTTTTTGTTTGTGTATATATATATATATATATATGTATATATATATATATATATGTATATATATATATATATATATGTATATATATGTATATATGTATATATATATATATGTATATATATATATATATATGTATATATATATATGTATATATATATATATATATATATGTATATATATATATATATGTATGTATGATTATCTATATATAGATATATTGAAACTTTCCGTTTCATTGTTTGTGCTGTGCATATAAATGTACTAAACAATAAATATAGTTTATAACACATTGGTCCTTATGTAATATTGACTGTATTGATGGTTTGAATAAATTAAGAAATGGTGTAAACAATTCTTTATTAACGTATTCGTACGCGCATATTCGTGAGAGCGGAAGCTACACATCAGCTGATCTGATCACAACCAAAAGTAAAAAAAAAAGAAGTCAGCAATACTCGATTTTTAAAACACACCCGAAATTTAAAAACCCAAGTACATGTTTTATTATAGCGCAATTGACTATTTAAAGAGTAAAAATTTTCTGGAATAGAATGGTGTTTCCTAAAAAATAGTGGTTTGCTGACGAAATCGGATACCGTATTTTAAGCTATGATTGAAATGGATGTATACACGGTATAATTTTTTTGTTTTGTATTTAATTGACACTTTAAGAAAACCGATTTTGGTTTCTTCATCTATTTGTAAGTATTGTATAACACGAGAGAGAGAGAGAGAGAGAGAGAGAGAGAGAGAGAGAGAGAGAGAGAGAGAGAGAGATATATATCAGCTGTTGTAATCGAGTGCCGTGTTTTTGTTTCGTGTACCTCCTGAAGCGAGGAATTTATCGCCACAACTAACAATTGTCATGTTAATTTCATTCTTAAACTCAAGTTTCCATATTTTTATTTTACCGTCTACTCTACAAAACTAATCTTTGCAAATCAAATGTGTACAGTTTAAAATATGACAAAATATTGCCGACTCTTTACCGTAGTTTAGGCTATTCACTGCCGATAAACGAACCCAGTCTACTCGTGAAAACCTTGAACGCCCGGAGGAAAAAATAAGGCTTTTATATATACTGTACTAAACAAAAATAATGCTTTAATATACCATCATTAACACTACCATTACAATTATCGTAAGGTTGGAGAAAGATAATGATTGCCGAGAACGTAACCACAATTCTGTTTACATTTTGTCAGCTGGACTCGCACAGTTAACAGTTGATTTCATTGTTGATGTAGAATTTTATCCTTAAATAGGCTATTCATTATGAAATTATGTTAATAAGATGTAATGTTAATATTGTTTTGTAAAATTTATTATAAATCACCGTATTTAGGGCTACCAATATGCTTAGAAAGACAATAGATTTGATACATTTTATAGTGCTTGACTCGCAGACTTTGAGCAGTTTCGCAGATACAGAAAATTTATTTTTTAAAAAGAGGTCGCATAAAAGGGGAATCGTATAATTCGAACACGCATAATTCGGGACCCTACTGTATATATATATATGTGTGTGTGTGTGTGTATGTATGTATGTATGTATGTATATAGATAGATATAATGAAACTTTCGGTTTCATTGTTTGTGCTGTGCGTATGATAACGTATAGGTCATGTTCTCAAGACACTTGAGTAAGGCTGGGGAACCTTCCCTTCCGACCTCTCCCCCCCCTTGTCCATCAGTCTTCCCGTCAGTGGATAACCTGCCGTTGACTCGGCTGCCGCCCCAGGGGAATCATGATCGTTTGAACCCACCTCGTTCATCTGTTATCTTCACCTTTCCCCTCTTCCACAAGGAACATATGGATTACTGAGGGAAGGGAGTGTGGCCTTTCAAAGCTTGACTTTGGTCTCTCTCCTCTCAAGGTCATTCACCTTTCATTGGCTTCAGACAGTATACTAACAGGGGGAGCGCCTTTCCCGTTCGCGGGTTAGTTTGTGCTTCCGATTGTTTTTTTAATTATTTAAGTGAAATTATAATTATTTGTAATTTAACTTTTCAGCTTCTTCACCCTGGGAAACACTTCCCGTCGAAGGATCAGTGGTTTTTCCAATTAGTGAATATTTTTAGCTGATTTAAAGAATCGTAATTATTGTTTTATTACAGTTACCCTCCGCTCTCCTCCTGTCGATGTCGACCAGGGAAGGGAGTGCGCAGTTCTTATTTTGTTTGTTCCATCGTTGGTCTCCTTTCCCGTCGCGGATTAGGTGTTTCTCCAGAGGGAGTTTTTTGTTACATAAAAAATTTTATTTTTCCTCGGTTAGCGATGCAGTTCTTCTAAGTTCGACTAAGAGACCCGACAAAGTAGAGCTATCCCGTCTATGGCCGGGGAATCTGCTGTCACTGCCAGTCCCCAGAGGGCGTCATCCCTTCTCCTTAGAAGTACGCCATGGCAGCTCCTGATTAGCACTTCATCTTCGAGGAACTAACTCCGGCTGCTTCCTCAGGCAGCGCTCTTGCCAGGTCATCTTATAGCGCTGCCAGGAGGTTCGCCTCCAGGGGTTGGACTACCTTCCCTTCCAAGGGAGGATTTTCCTCCCCAGGTGTGGGGCTGTTTCTCCCTTCCGAGGAGAACTTCCCTGCGTTTTCTTCATCACTTCATCGACTCCGACTGCTGTTGTTTCTTTCGCTTAGACTACGCTCCCCCCTTGCTAAGTCTCTCTTCCTTTGGGGGCAGAGCATAGTCTTAGGCAAATCTCTCCTGCGAAGTGATCACCTCTCTCGTTCGCAAGAGGGGCCACTGCTGAAGGTCAGCTTGCTGGTCCACCGTCCCCCAGGGGCGTCATCCTTTCTCCTTAGAAGTACGCCTTCACCTTCGAAGAGACACCTCTTTGGCTCTTCAGCAATGCAGCCCTCCCCCGCAGAGGAGCCTCCTCTTCCATCGTCTTCAGGCCTGTAACTGGACCTTCTCCTGACCATGCTGCAGCTAGTCCTCGGACTTCGATTGTGGACTCTTCTGTGAATTGTTCGCGATCCCCGTTGGTGGATGTTCGCCCTTCCAAAGGGCACATACCGGTTCCAGTTCAACCTTCATGCCGACCTGCTGACCTGCCTTCACCGTTTCTGCCTCCTATTCATCATCTGCCTGCTCGCACTGCACCTCCTAAGCATTTAGCTGCACTCCAATGCTCTCCAGCGCGCCAGCGCCCTCCAGTGCAGCAGTGCTCAACAGCATTATATCAGTGCTCTCCAGCACTTCAACGCTTTCCAGAGCGTCATCGCTCGTCAGCCCATTCCAATGCCCCAGCGATCTCCTGATCGCTGGCGCTCCCAACGCATTCTCGCCGGCGTAAGGACCAACGTTTGGCAGCTCGCCAGTGCTCCTTCGCTTGCCAGCACAACAATGCTCTCCAACTTGTGAACACTCCCTCGCGCAGCTGCACTCTCTTACACGACAGCGCTCTCATGCACAGCGCCGTTCTCCTGTGCGCCTGCGCTCTCCAACTCACAAGCGCTCTCCTGGGCACCAGTGCTCTCCTAAGTGCTAGCCTTTCTATGCGCTAGTGCTTTCCTGCACACCAGCACTTCCCTGTAAACTGCTTATCATTAGCTTGCCAATCTCTAGTTGCCAGATCGCCGATCACTAGCTCACCGACCGCCATTCACTAGTCCGCGGATTGCTGATTTCTAGCTCATCTTCCACCAATGAGAAATCATCAACCAACTGATCGCTAGATCGCTGTTTGCTAATCGCTAACTCGCCGATCGCCAGATGGCCAATTGCTGGTTCGTCTTTCTCTGATCATTGACCTCCAGTCTCGCCAGTTACTAACAATCTCCGATTGCTAGCGTGCCGATCGCCAATTGCTAGTCGATAACCAGTCATCAGCTTGCTGATAACTAGATCGCCAATAACTAGATTGCCGATTGGCAGCTTGTCTTTCTTCGATCATCGACCTCAGCTCGTTGATCTCTGACCAGCCAATCGTCAGCTTGCTGATCTTTAGCATGCCGATCGCCAGTTCTCAATCGAGCGCTGATCATTAATGCCTCACTGATCACCAAGAAGAGAGAGAGAGAGAGAGAGAGAGACTCACTCTCTTGTTGTAGTCGATTGCTGTTTTTTTTTTTTTTTTTTGTTTCTTGTACCACCTGAAGCAAGGAATTGATCGAGAGAGAGAATCAGTTGTTGTAGTCGAATGCTGTTTTTTGTTTCTTGTACCACATGAAGCAAGGAATTCATTGAGAGAGAGAATCAGTTGTTGTAATCGAATGCTGTTTTTTTGTTTCTTGTATCACCTGAAGCAAGGAATTGATCGCCACAACTAACAATAGTCACGTTAATTTCATTCTTAAACTCAGGTTGCCATATGTGAACTATGATTTCATTTCTTACACACACACACAAACACACACACACAACAAATCTTTGTAAAGCAAATCTATACTGTTTAAAATATGACAATATTGTCGACTCATTACTGAAGTTTAGGCTTATTCATTGCCGATATACGAACCCAGCCTACGTGTGAAAACCTTGAACACATGAAGGGAAAAATAAAGCTTTTATATTGTATACTGTATACTGTACTAAACAAAAATAATGCTTTAAGATACCATCATTAACACTACCGTTAGAATTATCGAAAAGTTAGAGAAAGATAAAGATTGCCGAGAATGTAACCACAATTCTGTTTACATGTTGTCAGCTGGACTCACAGTTAAAGTTGATTTCATTGTTGATGTGGAATTTTTCCTTAAATAGGCTATTTATTATGAAATTATGTTAATAAGATGTAAGGTACAGTAAATATCGTTTTGTAACATTTATTATCAAGCACCGTATTTAGGGCTACCAATATACTTAAAAAGATAGATTTGATACATTTTGTAGTGCTGGACTCGCAGACTTTGAACAACTTCGCGGGTACAGAAAATTTATCTTCAAAAAATAGCAACTGCATAAATGGTTCATTGTATAATTCGAACACGCATAATTCTTGACCACACTGTATAGATCTGTTTGCAACGCCGCTGAACCTCAGGCTTCCGCTGCTCCACAATCTTAGACCCCAAGGCTCTCTAGCAAAAGTCATGGCAACAACAGTGGGTTCAACAACAATGTTTATGTCTCGTCCTGGTTTTATTGTATGAAGAGAAGGGTACTCAACAAGGCTAGAACATCGGTCAGCCTCTCAAGGGCTCTCGCAGCTCCGCTGTGGCATTACGCAGAACAATTCCAAACCTCCTGCAGCTCCTGATAGAGCCTCCAAGAGAAACCTCTCCACGTCACCAACAACCACACTTCGACTTCTACCACAAGCTACAGCTTCGCTATGATTGTACGCTTGGAGACTATCCAGCACCTCCTTTTTCAGAGAGGCGTTTCGCAATAAGTTGCAAAGAGATTGTCTGGATATCTGAGGAATTCCTCAGCATCAGTCTACCAGGCAAAGTATAACATCTTCTGTGGTTGGTGTCATGGGAAAGCGTATCTTTCCACTCGATACCTCTATTCCAGCAATAGCGGAATCCTCGAGTATATGCATGAGAAAAAGACCCCCTTTTCAGTTTCAGCAGGTAAAGACGATCACTCAACCTTGAGCCTTGCCTTCAAACTGAAAGGAAGGGATATCCCCTCATCGCTAGATTTTTCCTAATTTATGAGGACTTACAAACTTGCCTTTTCTCAGTCGGAATTGAGACCTCCCTCTTGGAACATGACTCGAGTTGTCCGGTATCTAAGGAGACCTCCCAACGGTCCACTTCACCAGGCAATAAATTTTCACCTGGTTTAGAAAGAGTGTTCCTACACACTTTGACAGCGGCCAAACGAGTCAAGGAACTTCGTGGTCTCTCTTTCGACATTGCCCATTCATGAGAAGACAGTCTCCAGAGGTGACGGATCCTGGACAACAAGTCTGCACTCAGTATCTGACGATCCAGATCATATGTTACTGTACCCCGGGTCGGATTTGAGGCTCTACCTCAAGAGAATGGCAACAGCCCACCCGTGTCCCTTCTCTTGTCATCAGCACTGGGAGAGACAAGAGGAGGATCACCAAAACATCATCTCTGCTGGATTTACAGAGTCATCAGTTATGTTCTGAATCCAGATCTTAATCCAATACGTCGACCCACAATCTCAGGGGCAGAGCTCTAAGCACATTACTCTGTGACGCAGGTTCTACGAGCAAGGGTGTGAATGCTCCAGGTGACTTTCACAACCTTTCTCCTGCAAGATGTGACCCACAGGAACTGGATACAATATTGGTCCTGTGGTGGCTGCACAACAGCTGGTTGTATACCTTAAGCTCCTCATTGGACAAGTAGCAGAAAGTTAATGGCACTGTTACCCGATTTTAGTCTGCGTGAATGAAAAGGTTGGACTGGCTCTTGTTCTTTTCTTTATCCTTTCTCTTGGGGAAAGCAGCATCCTGGGTTCTCTGCATAAGCTGACCTCAAACTACTGCAGGTAAACCATACTCCCTTATGTACCTAGTACTAAGCTAATACTGTTTGTGTCCCATACCCTGGCAAGGTGGTATTTGGAAAGTCTTGGTTACCACAGTTTTTCCTACAAAATCTCAGAATAACTTTCACCTTGACAGTCACACTGCTTATCTCAACACACAGCTTACGTAGGCCGTGGACTTTGCGTAGCAAGGTTTTAGTGAGGTGCAGCGACTCCTTATTTTGGGTACAAATATACTCGGATAAGGAGCCCCTGGGTAAAGCCAAAAGTCAGATTGGCAGGGACATCCACCCTCCCTAATGGTCGAGTCATCCCTAATAAATAGCATAGGATTGCATTCCAGTTACGGAACAAATGACAAATTCGTAGATAATTTTTATTTTTCCTAACAATATAAACCTTTAGCTATTTATACAAACATCCTAGCCAACCCTATACCCCTTGAAGTCCTACCTCCAAGCAAAGTGAGCTAAATCACAGCTGTGTGAGTGGGAGTAGTACAAGCTACCCCCCTGTCCTCTGCTAACTAGAGGTATGGGTAATTAACCCTTGCTAAAATTTGTAATGGTCCGTCTTTTCAATTCCTCCGAAAGTTAATACCCCTAAATTATAAGTGAAGGTTTCTATCATTAGGAAAAATATAAATTATCCACAAATTTGTCATTTTATAACAATATTTCATTATCTTACCTTTGTTATTTTCAGTTAGATTTGTGTTTTTATCTCCGAATGTTTTTAAATTGGGGACCTACTGTATTTGTGAAAGAATTCTGAAAGTAATATGGAAAAGTTGACCCTCTAGATATATTTGTTAGGTTTACCTGATTCAATTAATATGAAAATCCATGAATAATTTTGAACCATGAAAATAGGTAATTTGTCCTATCCAGTGGCCAGGCTACTAGCGACTACTGATTTTGAATACTGTATACAGCAGGATTTTGCTAAGCATAGAACAACTCAGATTAGATGAGATTCACAAGTGATATCAGGTATTGGTAATTTATAGTATATGTAGGTAAAAATAGTCACCACTAGTTCATATTTCATATTGAACTTTCAAAAGAAAATATTATTAGGGTCAAGGAAAGTAGATAAATCAATATGAAATTAGGTTCTGGGATTAATGAAAATTTTATTTTTTTGCAGATTTTAACGACACTAAAGCACCTCAAGTTACATCATCACAGCATGAATCACCAGTCAAAGTCACTGTAACAATACCAAACTCTACAGGCGATGTACACACTTCGTCAGGTTTTACATTTACTTCTCAAGCTAATGCAATGCCTTCCTCTTCAGAAAAAAGTGCAAGTGAAGGATATTCTACCCAAAGAAGCAAATCATTTATATTATGTAATGTACAGGATAGTGCCTTAATGAGTAAGCAGGAACCAGGAGTAATTAGTACATTATATGGTATGCCAGATAAACCTCTGATGTCCCCGCACGGTGAGGTGCAGTCTACCACTCAGATGAGTTCGTCTCATGTCACAACTGCTAATAAGGACCATCCGAAAAGTGCCACCTCTGATAATTCGGTATCAGCTTTTGGTAGCAAATCCAAGTTGAATCCTAATCTGGTCACAGTTGAAGATGATGATCATATGGAAGACCAAACTGTTAAAAGGAGTCCTCCTCCCGGTCTTGCAACTCTTCCCAAAAGTCCCCCGACTGTGCCTATTCAAGAAGTTTTTGTACAGTAAGTATTTTAAATTTCTATGAGTAGTTGTATTTATGGATAGTTTGTAGGAGCATAGTAATGCAATCTCAGATCTCATTCGGGTATATCTCACTTTACGTCAGTAATCGGTTCCAGGAGAGGTGACTTAAGTTGAAAAACGACTTAAGCCGAATTTACTTCTCTGAATTCTCTTGTCACTAGGCTAAACCACAAATAACCATTCCAGTTCTGTATTTTACTCATAAATGTAATTTGATTAATATATGGTTAATAAGAATCTATTTAAGCTTACAAACAAATAAATTTAGTTTTTAATTTAGTACTGAAAAAGTTAATCTAATTTTAGGAATAAATGTACATCCATACTTGTAAATGTAGATGTTTACAGTTTAGCATGTTTACAGTGCATCGCGGCTCTTTATGTGTGAAGGTGGTTTCCTCAAGGATAGTATAAAATAGACTGATTCTTTAAGGTTGAGTAAATTAAGTTATAATTATTTTGCGATAGTATAAAATAAACTTCAGTTGTTACATTTATTAATATTTACATTCAATATCTTTGTTTACATTGCTAAGCCTACGTAGATGGCTGCGGATTGTCATTTGTCAACGCCAACAGCTGATTCATCTGTTGTTGTTCGATGCGCATTTTAAGAAACTGGTTGAAAGTTCATTGAACTGTACTCCTCTTTTTTTCAAGGAGTACGTGATAGGTAAATCGTATCAGACACAAAACCAAAATAAAAAAATCGGTAATTGTTGTTAAAATACACCTTGAATTGATATTGAAAAATACAAAATAGAATGTAGTTGAGAGAGAGAGAGAGTGAGAGTGTGTGTGTGTGTGTGTGTTGTGTGTGCTATTCTGTAATAAATTGGTGCTAATATAATTTGCTTTGAATGAACTAACAAAATTATTCTTGGTTATTTGCGATAGTCATGAGATCAGCTGATCACAATCATAAATAAAAAATTTATTGTTAAGTTGCACTTGAAATTAAGAAAATAGTATACAAAAATGTATTTCCATATTTCATATAGTACTTTTATCATTTTTTTTTATTGTACAATAATATGATTTTATTATTTTTTTTATTGTACAATGATATGATTTTGTGTGCTGTTATGCTTCAAATGGTAGACAGTTGAATTTTTCATAAAAAAACGTCACTGTTAAGCTCTTAAAAGACCGACAATTGGTATATAAACAGTCACAGCTGTTTTCATAGTTCGTTCGCTAGGATTTGTTATGTGAACGCTTATGTTGAATACAGTATAAGTATTTTAAAATGATTTTATATACTTTAATTCTTATTTATAGTAAAGTAGCATATTTTGTGTGCTTTTAACGCTATTCCTGATATTATGATTTCGATACTAGTGGCGGACAGACAGAAAGTCAAACATAATGTCTCAAAACTGGATTTTTGCTTTTCCATGTGTTATTTTTGACAACCGACCGAACTCGAAACGATGTACAGTACGTCAAGCTATACCTGTATTTGTTTTATTTAGATTGATTTTTTTTTTTCATTTGTGTGATGTCAGCTACCCCCCCCCCCAAAAAAAAAATGGGGGGAAGTGCATTGGTATAAGTATGTAGATTGATTTTTATAGTTTTAGAATTCCAATTAGCCCTTTGCATTTGAATTAAATACATGAATAATGTGTGGAGAAAGTCTATTTTAGAGTTATGAAGTTAAATTTTTGGAGGGTTTGTAGGAGAATAGTTATACAATGTCAGCTCTCATCTTTGTTATATTTAAATTGATTTTTATGATTTTAGAATTCCATTTAGCCCTTTAAATTCATTTAACTACATAAATAATGTGGAAAAAGTCTGTTTTAGAGTTAAGTCAGTAGATTTATGGAGAGTTTGTAGGAGGATAGTTGTACAATTTCAGCTCTCATATTTGTTTTATTTGAATTGATATTTATGGTTTTAGAATTCCAATTATTCCTTTAAATTTTATTTGACTACATCAATAGTGTGGAAAAAGTGTCTTAGAGTGCCACCAAATTAGCCCAAGCAAGGTAATTTTTATTCCTTGTTGTATTTTTTATTTCCACAGATACCAGCCTGCAGATATATTTAGAACTCTCACTACAAAGCTAGCACCAGAAGTATTTAAATGTATGAATCCAGGATGTGTCTATGCAGATGATGAACCTGAGTCCTTTAAGAGTCATATCTCTCAGCATGGACAAGGATACAGGTACAGTACTGTATAGATATTTTACATTATTTTTGTATTCATTTTGAATGTAATTAGACTGAACATACATTTTCCTATATACAGGCAATCACAAGTCCAGTTTTTTATTTATTATTATATGAGACAAGGATGTGTGATGTCGCCGTGGTTGTTTAACTTGTATGTTGATGGAGTGGTGAGAGAGGTGAATGCTCGAGTGCTTGGACGAGGATTAAAACTGGTAGACGAGAATGACCATGAATGGGAGGTAAATCAGTTGTTGTTTGCAGATGATACTGTACTGGTTGCAGACACAGGAGAAGCTTGGCCGATTAGTGACAGAATTTGGAAGAGTGTGTGAGAGGAGGAAGTTGAGAGTTAATGTGGGTAAGAGTAAGGTTATGAGATGTACGAGAAGGGAAGGTGGTGCAAGGTTGAATGTCATGTTGAATGGAGAGTTACTTGAGGAGGTGGATCAGTTTAAGTACTTGGGGTCTGTTGTTGCAGCAAATGGTGGAGTGGAAGCAGATGTATGTCAGAGAGTGAATGAAGGTTGCAAAGTGTTTGGGGCAGTTAAGGGAGTAGTAAAAAATAGAGGGTTGGGCATGAATGTAAAGAGAGTTCTATATGAGAAAGTGATTGTACCAACTGTGATGTATGGATCGGAGTTGTGGGGAATGAAAGTGATGGAGAGACAGAAATTGAATGTGTTTGAGAGGGTTAGGAACGAAGTGGTGAGAGTGAGAACGGGTGTAAGAAATGAGTTAGCAGCTAGAGTGGATATGAATGTGTTGAGGTGGTTTGGCCATGTTGAGAGAATGGAAAGTGGCTGTCTGCTAAAGAAGGTGATGAATGTAAGAGTTGATGGAAGAAGTACAAGAGGAAGGCCAAGGTTTGGGTGGATGGATGGAGTGAAGGAAGCTCTGGGTGATAGGATAGATGTGAGAGAGGCAAGAGAGCGTGCTAGAAATAGGAATGAATGGCCAGCGATTGTGACGCAGTTTCGGTAGGCCCTGCTGCTTCCTCCGATGCCTTAGATGACCGCAGAGGTAGCAGCAGTAGGGGATTCTGCATTACGAAGCTTCATCTGTGGTGGATAACGGGGGAGGGTGGGCTGTGGCACCCTAGCAGTACCAGCTGAACTCGGTTGAGTCCCTTGTCAGGCTGGGAGGAACGTAGAGAGTAGAGGTCCCCTTTTTTGTTTTTGTTTCATTGTTGATGTCGGCTAACCCCCAAAATTGGGGGAAGTGCCTTAGTATATGTACAGTATGTATTATATGGTAGTATTAAAGCTTTCATAGATTAAGCAAGCCATTGGGTGAGGTGGCAGTACCATGGTTACTGCTTCCCGAGATATACGGATCTTATTGAACATCTCAGCCTCTGGTCCAGTTTGGAGTGTGAGAGCAGATCACCTATTGGGTGGTTGTATCCTCTCATGGTATCCATGTTTTCCCTTCACAGGAAGATATCCATCAGTAGCTTGGAAAACAATCTCTCCAATAG
Organism: Palaemon carinicauda; assembly: GCF_036898095.1. Classification (NCBI taxonomy): domain Eukaryota; kingdom Metazoa; phylum Arthropoda; class Malacostraca; order Decapoda; family Palaemonidae; genus Palaemon; species Palaemon carinicauda. Next base: position 39,234,953 of record NC_090737.1, on the reverse strand, counting down.
AAGATTAAATCCTCTCTTAGAAGAGGGAGTCCTTTCTACTGAGGCTCTACTATCCATGTCTCTTTCAAAAGCTAAGAGGACCTCTTGATACTAAATAAATCACACGCCTAATCTAGTAACTACTCGAGGAAGGACTCGTGACATGGGCTATGAGGTCCTCCTGTAGATCCTTACAAATATTCCACCAATAACACAGTCCTCCAATGAGTCAAAGAGTCTCCCAATTGCCAAGAGGGGTCTCTTCCTCTGGCAAAGCTTCTCTAGCAAAGCTGAAGGGAGGAGGTACTTCAAAATGGCTATTGTAAAGCAAAAGTTATTGAACATGTGAAAACCTCTTAAGAAGAGGGTAAAGTTAGACACAACTCAGGAGGGACCAATTACTCATCTCCGTCAAAGCGGTATCTGCGACCCAAGAATTCCTGTCTGATCTTTAAACACATTTTAAGAACTGTAGCAATATTGATAGAGATTTTTCTTAAATAAACAGACTTATGTCAGCCTGTTTGTGGTAAAACATGTCCAATTTTACTTACTGTTGCTAATCAAGAGTCTCAGGTTACTAATGAACCTATGTGGTATTAGGTGGTACGATATCGTTTATTGTAATGATGTAGATTTAACAAGTACTTTTCATTTCTTTTCTTTTTAACTTGTAGGTGCTGCTACTGTCTGATGCTGGTGAAGGACCCCGATGGTCTCATAGAGCATGTTTTAACGGAACATAGTAATTGCGAATACCAGTGTAAATACTGCCTCTATCGTGCATATACCAAGATCTACATGGGGGTCCATCTGGTATGAATACTATTACTTTTTCGTATGCATTAAACCCTCAGCTATTGCTGGTGTTCTGTTCCAATCCCCGCGATAGCTGGAAAACCATGAATTTGATAGACATCTGCAGTATATTTGTTTTCACTATTTTTGTAATTCTTAGTTTTTTTATTTTTATAAGTTTAAGATTTTATAAGCCCATAAATGACTAGTTTAAACAAAATAATTAAGTAATTTAGTATCTTATCAGATGATTCAGAAGTACTGTATCAGTTATAGGGCTAAATTATCCAGTCCTTTAATTCTCTGATAACTACAGTATTAAGAAACCTTGGGGTATACCTTCCATCTGTTTGAATTGGTAATAAATATAACTGCAGTATTGGGTAAGATTCATTAAAATAACAATTTTAAATATCTAACTTCCCTGGTAGTTACATATATATATAGCTTTATCCCGCCGATTCATCGCGTGCACGGCAGAAATTCAAAATTCGCGGCAATCGCTGATAGATGGCCAGGTGATCATACCTGTGCTCCCTCTATCCAGATACCTGGAACCATTCCCATTTGTCCTCAGAAATTCCCTGCCGTCGTTCTAGCAACACGTTGGAAATTCGCTCAACTTTGTTTAGGTTTGCTTTAACTACAAATTGGTGATGTACCCATTGTTTTTTTTTTTTTTGGTTGATGGCTTTCGCTGATATTGGATTTTCCTTTCTTTTTCACACGAATAAGATAGATTTTGTTGGTGTGACTTTGACAGTTTATTTTAACTTGTTTTTCTTGATTTTCAAGATGGCTGCCTCTGTTGTTAGATTTTGTGTGAAGGGCCTCTGTTGTTAGATTTTGTGTGAAGGGTTGCAAGACCGGCTTCCAAAAGCTGCTCTTGATCCCCACATAGTATGTAGAAATGCAGAGGGCATGTGTGTACTTTTTGAATGTGATCGCTATGTTCGTAAGCTTGAAAGGGATAGGTTCAGGAATTTTTCCCCCTACTGTTAAAACTAACGAACCTACTCTTGAAGACATGATGGTGGAAGGAAATCATTCCACCAGCACTATGACGTCACAAATCATGTGACGTAAACTCTACGAAGAATGACTTGCAAATATGTAAATTCATTTCTTTTTCTTGCAAGGAATGTGAAGAAAATACTAACTTACAAAGCATTAGTATTTAATTTTTATAATGTAAGGGAAATATATTATTTTTAAGTAAATTTTTGTCCTATTAGTATACTTTCTTTAGTTAATCATCGATCTATTATCAGAGATTAAACTAACGTACAGTCAACTTACGCTACGTAGTCCTCATGACGATCGTTACAGTTCCACAATACTTTGTATCGTTATTTAATATTTCGATGTTGGGAATACTAATATTAATCGTATAGCCTATTGAATTCTTATTCTAGCCCTTGGCGAAAGAGTAGAATCTCTCGCAGCGGGCAGGTCTAAATTATGGTCTGATGTGAAAGAGTTAAAAGTGCTTATATCAGTGCAGTGGAGGGTGCGGCTGCTCAGTCCTGTCATTCTCCCTAACCCCTGGGAGAAGGAATGTCGACAGGCGAAGGGAGGCGAGAGGCATTAGTCCCCGAGCAGTCGTTCCCTCGAGCGTACCTGTTGACGCTTCCCAGGATGCTCGCCCTCGCCATGGAAAAGGCAAGGTAAAAGTGTTATCTTCGGCGTCGGATGACGCAGCTCACAAACGAGGCTGGCGTCTTACGTTTTTCCCTTCCTGCTAGAGAAGTAAGAGCCTCGGACGTCATGAACCGAGTGTAGAGATCGCGAACGTCATAGTTCCGAGCGTTAAGATCGCGAACGTCATAGTTCCGAGCGTTAAGATCGCGAACGTCATAGTTCCGAGCGTTAAGATCGCGAACGTCATAGTTCCGAGCGTTAAGATCGCGAACGTCATAGTTCCGAGCGTTAAGATCGCGAACGTCATAGTTCCGAGCGTTAAGATCGCGAACGTCATAGTTCCGAGCGTTAAGATCGCGAACGTCATAGTTCCGAGCGTTAAGATCGCGAACGTCATAGTTCCGAGCGTTAAGATCGCGAACGTCATAGTTCCGAGCGTTAAGATCGCGAACGTCATAGTTCCGAGCGTTAAGATCGCGAACGTCATAGTTCCGAGCGTTAAGATCGCGAACGTCATAGTTCCGAGCGTTAAGATCGCGAACGTCATAGTTCCGAGCGTCTAGCATTGGAACAACGTGACACCAGGCGTCATGATATTTGACTCCTTGTCGCCAGAAGTTAGGATTAGGCCGGAGTTAGGACAGCGAGACGCGGACTCGCCGCAAGTTGCAGCGTTCATAGACACTCCCTCGTAGCAAGCTGGACGCGTGACGGGAGGTGACTAGGATCGTGACGCTCCCTCGCAGTATGCTGAACGCATGCATGGCGCACGCAAGCATGACACTCCCTCGCAGCATGCATGACGAACGCAAGCAGGACGAGGCTTGTGATCCCCCCATTCGTTCAACATCGGAAATCGCCAACCCTTTGGAAGAGATCTCAGAGGAGGAGACGCAAGAAACTCTTCATGAGGCGGATCTGTAAAGATTACTTGCGGTATTGGCAGACTTATTTCCGAATGATTTTCAGCAGGCGGTTCCTCGGAGCCCGCACTCGCAGTTTGTGAAGGGTAGACCCCAGAAGTCTTCCTCCTTCAAGAAGACAGTTTTAGCCAGATCGGTGAAGAGGGCTTTTTCTACGTTGTGACTGGATTTTGAAGAAAAAGGAACAGGGAAGGACAACCTTTTCCTTCCCCCCAACGAGATTGGCTTCTAGATCTAGCGTGTGGTACGAGACTGGGGAGGCTCTCGGCTTGGGAGTTCCTGCCTCTTCCCAAGGGGACTTCTCCAGACTCATAGACGCCTCGCATAGAACAGACATGTCTAAGACTAAAGTTATGTAGTCCACATCGGAAAATGACCACTTGCTGAAAGACGTCTTCAGGACAATTGAAGTCTTCAGCTTGATGGACTGGACTCTCGGAGACCTCGCAGATGTTACGGACGAGAAGAGCGAGATGCGAATGCACCTTTTTGCCTGTCTCGATAAAGCTGTGAGGGACGGGACAGTTGAACTCTCAGCCCTTTTCACAGCAGGTATTATTAAGAAGAGAGCTAAGCTGTTTCTTTACTGTCGTCAGGAGTGACTCTCGCTCAGAGAGCAGTGGTCTTCTATGCTATCTTGTCCAAATACCTCTTCCCTTCAGAGCTAGTGAAGGAATTAGCAGCAGCTCTTGCGCACAAGCAACGCAAGATCTGATTACAAGGACTGCAAGGAAAGTTCTTCCGGCAAACTTTTTAGCCAGGAAGGAGAGGGAAGCTCCTCCCACGTGTCAGCCCTTTCGTGGGAGAGCCCTTTCGAGAGGAAGCCAGTGAATGGCTGCTGGAGGGCAACCTCGTAAAACCCCAAACAGCAACCGAAACCCATAAAGTGAACTCAACAACCTCCAGACACAAGTGGGAGCCAGATTATCCCACTACTGGCAAGAGTGGAGCCAAAGGGTAGCGGACGATTGGACAGTCGAAGTACTAAAGGAAGGATACAAATCCCCTTCCTAAGGAAGCCCCCTCTTTCGCCAGAGCCATTAGAGTTGACAGCTACATACTCGGGGAGCAAAGCAGCAGCTCTTCAAGAGCAGATAAACCAGATGCTGTCAGAAGCAGCATTAGAAGTGGTAGAGGACTCCTCGTTAGAGGGATTTTACAACAGACTATTTCTGGTACCCAAGAACTCGGGGGATTGGAGACCCGTTCTGGTCGTAATTCCACTGAACAAGTACGTGAGCAAAGTCAAGTTTGCTATGGAGACATCTGCGTCAGTCCTAGCAGGCACCAGACAAGGAGACTGGATGATGTCGATAGATCTGCAGGACGCGTACTTTCACGTCCCAATTCACCTGAACTACAGGAAATAGCTGAAATTTGTACATCACGCAACAACTTTTCAGTTCAGAGCACTTTGTTTTGGACTAAGCACGGCCCCTTACATTTTCACACAAGTGGTATTGAACGTGGCTCTCTGGTTACATCTGGAAGGGGTATGAATATCGATGTACCTGGACGACTGGCTAATCAGAGCCAGGTTGCAAGAAAAGTGTCTGGAGGATCTACAAGTGACTACATCTACGTCCACTTCAGTTCCATCTGTCAAGTTATTGGACAAGAGACCAAGACCTAGAGACGTGGATTCCGATCCCTATGGGAATCAGGAATCAGTTGAGTTGGTGGGATGACCCCAACAAGCTACTAGAAGGCTTCGAACTTCATCAGAAGGGCGAGATCTCGGGTCTATGGGAAGACCATCAGAAGAAATGGCACATGAACGTGAAGGAACTGGTGGCCATTCATCTAACGCTAATACACTTCCAGGAGGAGGTCCAAAACAAGTTAGTACAGGTCAACGCAGACAACACACAGCGTTGACCTACATCAGGTAACAGGGAGGCACTCGTTCGGATTCACTTTACGAGGCAGCAAAGATCTCCTGCTGTGGGCAAAAGCGAACAATATACCTCTGATAACCCGCTGCTTAGAGGGAGAGAAGATTGTCAGAGCAGATCTTCTCAGCAGAGGAAGACAGGTTCCCACGACAGAATGGACCCTACATCACGAGTTGTGCAGCAGGCTTTGGAATCTGTGGGAAGAACCGTCAATAGACCTCTTTGCGACGCAGAGAACAAGAGGTTACCTGTTTACTGCTCTCCAGTCCCAGACCAAGAAGCAGTGACAGTGGACGCCTTCCTCATGGAGTGGGAAGGACTAGACACTTACGCCTTTCCCCCCATTCAGGATCCAAGACAGTCATGTAGAAGTTCAGGGAGTCGAACACCGCCCGTTTGACCATGATAGCTCCGTTTTGGCCCATGAGACCCTGGATCACAGAAGTGATGGAGTGACTAGTAGACACCCCCAGATCGTTACCTTGTCGGAACGATTTACTCAGACAGCCACATATAGAGAGATACCATCAAAATCTCCTCGCTCTCAATCTACCTGCCTTTCGACTATCGGAAAAACTGGCAAGAGCGAAGGGCTTTTCGAGGGAAGCTGTAAGAGCAAACGCGGGAGCGAGGAGGGCGTCCACAATCAAGGTGTACCAGTCAAATTGGGACGTGTTCAGGGAATGGTGCAGAGTTCACAACATTTCCTCTTCCAGTACCTCTCTAACTCAACTGGCAGATTTTCTGTTACACTTAAGAACCCAAGAGAAACTAGCAGTATCAACCATCAAGGGATACCGCAGCATGCTAGCTTTCGGCTTCCGTCACAGAGATATTGACGTGTCGGGAGACAAGGATCTCTCGGACCTCATAAGGTCCTTTGCGACAGTTAAGAGGAAGGACAACCCAACCCCCTCTTGGAATTTGGATGAAGTCGTGATGTTTTTAACCTCGAGCAGGTTTGAACCTCTCGACAAGGCTTCTTGGAAGGATCTCACCAAGAAGACCCTATTCCTGGTTGCGTTGGCAACAGCCAAGAGGATAGGAGAATTGCAAGCCTTGAGCAAAAATGTAGGCTTCAATGGAGAGAATGCAGTCTGCTCGCTGCAACTAGGTTTTTTCGCCAAGAACGAGAATCCTTCTCAGCCATGGCCCAGATCCTTTACCATACCCGGGTTAACTCATTTAGTAGGACAGGAAAAGGACAGAGGCCTTTGTCCAGTGAGGGCCCTAAAATTTTATTTGCAGAGGACCAAAAACATGAGACGACAGGCAGACAACCTCTGGTGCTCGGTAAAGAAACCTTCATTACCCTTGTCAAAGAATGCACTGGCGTTCCTTATCAAGGATTTAATAAGGGAAGGTCACCAGAACTGTGACGAGAAAAGCTTCCCAATCCTCAAAGTCAAAGCAGACGAAGTAAGAGCTGTGGCAACTTCGATGGCTTATAGACACAAGTCAATGAAAGTGATTTTGGAAGCGACATTCTGGCGAAGCAAATCAATCTTCGCAGATTGATGTTCCCTGTGTCCGTACGTTGCCTCCGGCGCCATAGTTGGAGAAGGTACTACTGCCTCTAACCTACAACCTTGTTTATACCTTTGCCTTTTCTTGAACTTGTTCTCACAGGTTGTCTGTGAAAGTTGCTGCAACCCTTCCATGGCCTGAGATGCAAGTCTTAGTTAGGTTTTATGGAGTGTGTCATGGCTATGCCAGGATAGCAAGGGTGGTGGTCTAGTCATGTTAAGGTCAAGGACCGTGTGACAGCCCCACAGAGACTTTTTACAGCCCCCTGGGTGGATCGCTGGGTCTCTCAAGGAATGCAGGCAATGATTTTAGTGTGTTAGTGGGTCAGGTGGTCAGCTCTTTGTCCATGACTATGCCAGGATAGCAAGGGTGGTGGTCTAGTCATGTTAAGGTTGAGAACCGTGTGACAGCCCCACAGAGACTTTCTAAAGCCCCCTGGTTAGATCGCTAGGTCTCTCAAGGAATGCAGGCAAATGAGGCCTGAAAACTATGAAGCCAGCTTCCTTATCAGGTATGAACCAGATTATTGGTACAGCTAATTTGTAGCGATTAATAATTATACGAATTCCCGACGGTGTTGCGGTTTTCTAACCTACCACCAATGGTGTCAATCAGCTATATATAAGTAACTACCATGAAAGTTAGATATTAGACAGGCTGAGTGGTTGGCTCCCAAGGACCCCTTGAAGAAGGCGGCTTTACAGGAGGTAGTGTCGGCCATGCTCGCCAAAGGTGCATTAGAACTAGTCAAGAACCCCGCCCCTGGGTTCTACAGCAGGCTCTTCCTGGTGGAGAAGGCAACAGGGGGTTGGAGGCCGGTCATAGATCTTTCGGCCCTCAACAAGTTCTTATGCAAGACCGACTTCAAGATGGACACCCCGAAGTCGATGATGGCAGCCTTGAGGGAGGGAGACTTCATGATGTCCCTGGACCTCAAGGACGCGTATTTTCAGATCCCTGTCCACCCCTCCAGCAGGAAGTTCTTAAGGGTAAAGTAGGGTGCCCAGTCGTTGCAGTTCAGTACCCTATGCATCGGGCTGTCGACAGCTCCTCAGGTCTTCACGATGGTCTTCACAACTGTCAGTCTGGGCTCACAAACAGGGCATCTGCCTGATCCGGTACCTAGACGACTGGTTGTTGCTTTCAGCCTCAGAGGAAGCACTGAAGGAGCAAGGTGCGAAGCTTCTACAGTTCTGCAAGGACTTGGGTATCACCATCAACCTAGAAAAGTCACAACTGATACCCTCCACCAGGATGACCTACCCGGGGATGGTTCTAGACACCAAGTTGGGGAGGGCCGTCCCCTCCTCAGAGAGGTTAGAAAATCTGGACCGAGTAATTCTCCCCTTCCTATCAAACCTTCCAAGGAAAGCCAAAGACTGGCAGAGGTTAGTGGGCCACCTGGTGTCGTTAGAGAAGTTAGTCCCCCGGGGGTGACTCAAGCTAAGGGCGGTTCAGTGGAACCTAAAAAAACTCTGGTCCCAGGGGGACTCTCGCACAAGTTAGTCTCAGTGTCCACGGAGACGAAGGAAACCCTGAAATGGTGGCGCGACAGGACGAACACCCTCAAGGGAATGCCTTTCGCGATCGATCCTCCGGAGGTGCTGCTCTTCACGGACGCATCGAAGGAGGGATGGGGAGCCCATCTTCTCGACGAATCAGCAAAAGGAAAGTGGTCCCCGGAAGAAAAGAACTTGCACATAAACGTCCTGGAACTGATGGTGGTTCAGAGGGTGTGCGTAGAATTCCTCCACCTTCTCCTAGGGAACACGGTGGCGTTAATGTGCGACAACACCACGGTGGTAGCCTATGTGAAAAAGCAAGGGGGGCTAAAGTCGAAGGAGTTGTGCAGTTTCACGGCAAAGATCCTGGAATGGGCCGCTAAGGAGCACATCGAGATCACAGCCAGGTTCATTCCAGGGAAGAGGAACGTCCTAGCCGACGGCCTCAGCAGTATGGGCCAAGTAGTAGGGTCGGAGTGGTCCCTACACCCAGAAGTGGCTCAGACGGTCATCCTGAGATGGGGCTCGCCGGTGATGGACCTCTTCGCCACAAAACTCAACGCACAGCTCCCCGTGTTCTGTTCTCCAGTGCCAGACCCAGCAGCAGCGTTCGAGGACGCCTTTCAACACTCGTGGGAGAACCTCGACGTGTATGCTTTCCCTATCTTCGGCACCTTCAGGCAGGTCTTCAACAGAGTGAGACGAGCGAAGAACCTGCGGATGACTTTGGTAGCGCCCTGGTGGCCGGAGAGGGAGTGGTTCGCAGACCTAAAGGAACTAGCGGTCCTTCCGCCCTGGACTCTTCCGGACAGAGAAGACCTCCTCCGTCAGCCCCACTTCCAAAAGTTTCACGGAAACCCTCGGTCCCTCCGCCTACACGCGTGGAGGTTATCGAGCGGCTCATGAGGAAGGAGCGATACTCGTCTAAGACCACCACGAGGATGTCGGGTTATCTGAGATGGTCCTCATTCTCGGTTTATCAAGCTAAATGGGCTACTTTCACGAAATGGTGTGCCTCTCAGAATCTTAGGCCGCTGGAGGCCTCAATTCATAAGCTAGCGGATTTCCTAGTCCATCTGAGAGACGACTTAGGCATGTCTATCCCGGCCATCAAAGGTGTCCGAGCTGCTTTGGCTAGGAGCTTCCCGGCAGATCTCGTTGCTCATCAAGAGCTTCGAGCAATCATGTTCTCCTCGTTCCTCTAGGGTGCCGCAGTGGGACGTTGCCAGAGTCCTTAAGACCCTGTCTGGGCCACCCTTCCAGCCCCTCGGGGACATCCTTGACAAAGACCTCACCCTCAAGACTATCTTCCTCCTCGCCCTGGCCTATGCTAAACGAGTTAGCGAACTCCATGGGCTGTCGTATGAGGTTTCGCACTCGAATGGGTGGAAGGATTTGAGTTTCAAGGTCTTGCCAGATTTCGTGGCCAAGACACACAACCCCGCCTCCTGGGACCCTAGGTTTGAGGGCTTCTCAGTTCCAGCAATTCCGCGATCAGACAACCCAAGGGATTTGTTGCTATGCCCGGTCAGGGCAGTTAGGAAATACCTGGAAAGTACAGCCAGACTTCGCCCTGGGATTAAGAGTCTGTTTGTCTCCTCGGGCCCGGTAAAGAAGGCAGTGTCCAGGAACACCATCTCTTTCTGGTTACGGCAAGTCATAAAGAGAGCCTATGACAGTGACGGATCCTCGGTGCCGGGTAAGCCGCGCCCTCGTGATATTAGGGGCCTGAGCACATCACTAGCCTTCGAGAAGAACATGGCGGTGGGTCAGATCCTGAAGGCGGGTACGGGGTCCAGGCAGTCCACGTTTACGGCCTACTACCTGAAGGACTGTACTAGGAAGTCTCTGGACTCCTTTTCCATTGGTCCGGTCATTTCTGCGCTCCAACAGGAGCTTCCCCTCCATTCCCTTTCCCCTTACTCCTCCCATGTGAGAATCGTTCATTGAAGACGCCCATGTCCGGAGATCTTTACAGAGGTGAGTTACTTAGACACTAAATAGTTTTTTGCGTAGTCCTCCCCAAGACTCATATCCCGTTTGGTGGTCAGAAGAACCTAGCCTCCTGTCTAGGTTCAATCTTTAATATCCAGCAGGTCTCTTGGTCTGTAAGACTACCCCCACCTCCTAAAGTATAAGTCTCCTAAGAAAGTAGTTCGAGGTAAGTAATCCGTGTTGGAACAAATCACAAATTTTAAGTAACTTGTATTTTTCCTAACAATACTTACCTCGAACTACTTTCGGGTTATTGCCCGCCCATCCTTCCCCGAGTGTCTTACAGGAGTTCGATACCATAATTATCAAAAGCTTACTGGTGACCGAGACCTAGCCCCACGTTCTCGCTGACCCGGGTCGCCTCAGGGCAAGTATCCATCCGCCACAGAGGGACCCACTATAGAAAACGGAGATAGGGGAAACTACACAAAATTCTGGTCGGTTGGGAAGAGAATCCCAGATACTCCTAGGAAAGTAGTTCGAGGTAAGTACTGTTAGGAAAAATACAAATTACTTGAAATTTGTGATATTTTAATTTTAAAATAAATTTTTAAATATACTTACCTGGTAGTTACATATATAAAAGGTCCCTCCCTCCTCCCCTCTGAAAACAGGGGCATGGATTTTCTGAGGACAAATGGGAATGGTTACAGGTACCTGGATAGAGGGAGCACAGGTATGATCACCTGGCCACCTATCGGAGATTGCCGCGAATTTTGAATTTCTGCCGTGCGCGCGACGAATCGGCGGGATAAAGCTATATATGTATGTAACTACCAGGTAAGTATATTTAAAAATTTATTTTGAAATGAAAATACCACTTTTTCATAGATTGAAATTTATTGTATCACACCCATTGTTTATATATAGTACTATAAATACTCTTCCCTGATCCAACCTGCCCATAATCTAGTGCACTCAAAATTTATAGAAATTTCAACAGAATGTTGAGTACGGTCACAGTAGCATATTGGCAATTTGACATCTGGTAAGAAGAGATATCAACTTATTGGCGGCTTATTTAAGTCCAGACAGCAGCTCTCATTTCCAATTTTTCTTTTCAAAACCTGGTGCTTGAAATGTAACCAAAACCGTATAAATTTTGAACAGTATTGAAATATTGATTTTTACACATTTTTTTCCCCAATTTCCTTTGAAACTGGTGTTAACTAATCTATGACTGCTTTCCAGAAAAATTTTCATCCATATGACGAACCTCGGTATATCAAAGTGGGAACTATAAGGACAGGATATCCACCAAGTCCTCCTATTGACCAGTTTGTGAGACCTTACAGATGTAGTTATGGTAAGTTGGAATATATTTGCGAAAATACTTCCCACCAAAGATTATTGTTTTGTAACAAAATGTACAGTACATCCTCATAATTTTAGAAATGATGGTAATACAAAAGTGTTTGTGATGAAAATGACACATTCAGTTTTACATGTAGACTTGACATTAACTTGATGTTACATACTGTCATAAAGCTGAGAACAAGGTACTTCAATATGAGGAGACCACTGGTGAAAGACAGTGGCCTTCACTAAACAATAGCAACACTTTAATGGGTAGCTCTGTTATCTGTAGAGTATGTATATTACACAGAAAAATTATACAGTATATAGGGATGTATAGCAAAGTTTTAAATGTGTCACACACTGCACATAAATGCCCATCAATCAGTCACAAAAATGGCTAGCAAATTATAAATGCAAGAAAAAAAAATACTATATACTAAATACTAAATAAGAAAATTTAAATATTACACTTGGGCGTTGTAAGAATTATTGAAACTCTGGAAAAGACAGTTGGGAAAAAGATCCATTCTATAAATCCTTAAGCTAGATGGTTAATTTCTATGCAATTGAAGGAAGGGGAACTATTCTTGAAAGAAAAGTACTCTATTCACTCTTGGTTTTGTAGTGAAATACCACCACTGAATAATAGTAATAAAAAGAACAGGAAAGATTTGTTGGAAAAGATATGCTACCTGAAGCAAAGTCAGCTTTGTACTCCCACGTAAACAAGAAGAAAGTACCTAAGATAACCTTTGCTAACTGCTATTCAAAGGTAAAGAAACTTCTTCAACTAACAATACTGCTGTAGGCTACAGTACAGTATATTGAACGTGTTAAGGCATGGCCTTCCACTTACTCCACGGGAGAAGGAAAGTAAATATTGTTGGAATAAAAGAAAGTAGGTTAATTTGACCAATGACTTAGATAAGTAAATCCCTGTCAAAGCAAGTAAAGATCTGGTGAATTTTTTGAGCTACCCACAGCATTACTGACTTATGAATAGTAAGGTAATTAACCTTTTGAGAATTAGGGATCCATCGGCTCAGTTACTTCCACTCACTTGTCTGGAATATTGTAAGTTAAAGCTATATGTTGGATAAAGATTTCCCAAGTAAAGTATCTTCATTTAATCTTTTGCAGAGGCATGCCAATATCGCACTGTTGACTCTGAAGCCTTCAAAACTCATGTCCAGCAAACTCATGGACTGTTTGTCATCTTAAGCTGTAATTATTGTCACAAACATCTCCATGTGATCCCCTTGATTGATGTGAGTATTTTAGTAATGAAATTTTGTATTTGTGATTATGACCTTTTTTTCATTCAGTTTGTTACTTATCTGAAATTTTCATAGTGAATACTACACATATTCATGTAGACACCAATAGACACCCACTTACCAGTACTTTGTGTATTGCATTGCATACTATAGAACCAAAGGCTCCTTTGTGTATTCTTTATATCCCACTGGCATTGCTTTCTACCCTTTTGTTAATGTCAGTTTCCTATGATCTAATCCCACTTAACATTAGATCTTTATTAATCTAACTTGCTCTAATTTTCACATTTTTGATAAGTTTTCTACAAACCCTTTGTGTGTCAAGAAATTTAACATTGTAACCTTGTTAGGTAACTTTGTAGCGATAATATTGTTATGCCTTTTATAGATATTTCAGCTTTTCTGAATAATACAAAAACCTAATTATATTTTTCAGCATATGCGAGAGCATCAGATGCATGCCCACCAGTGCCCCTATTGTTTACATGGAGACGCAGAGAGAGAAAGGCTTTTGGGACATCTGCTCAATTGTCACTCTGGAAGGCGTGGCAAAGTGCTTGTACGTAAGCATAACGAGGAAGAAAATTCAGAAGGGGTACCAAAGGTCGAAGAACTCACTTCTCCAGTGCACCAAACTTCGCATGTGCCAGCCCCTCTTAAGCCACTTTCCGAGAAAAAGGTCACCCTAAATTTTGACGAGCCCGCACCAAGAAAGACAAGTGAGACGGGGACGTTGCCTAATGCTACGCCGTCCCCAGCTAAAGAAATTAATCAGTCTCACTTGGAAGGGAGAAGAATGTCTCGCAGTCTATCTCGGGAGTTAGGTAAGTAGGATGATTTCTGCTGTGACTTAATATCTTAACTGGTTACAGCACATATGTATGGTGGTTCTTTATATGACGACAGAATTTCTTTACTTTCTGAGCTTCAAACACAGCTTTGAATGATATTAAATGCGATGTCAAGACAAAAAAAAAAAATAATAACTGCTGAAATGTAATACAGTATACACAAAAGGTATTTTCCTACCTAACGGTTTGACAGCAGCTGCTGTTTTTATGCACTCGGGGATACTAGATCTAGTCGACTTTAGAAATTTTATATTCTGTTTTACTGTACAGTTTTTACCTTTGAAAAGTGATGTGTACACATTTTCTTTTATTGTTTCATTGTTATGTTTTGCAAAGGAGTTCTTTGTTTTGACTTTTATAGTGCTATAAATCTCCTTCATAGTATATTATTCAAACAGTGATGTGTAATATATGGTTTTCGACAAGATTTTAATTCCCATAAGTACTTTACTTATTTATCAGGAGAAATATTGTAAATAAATGTTGTTATTTATGACAGAGATTTTGATTAAAAGAAGATTTACTGTTTTTTTCTCAGTTTCTTTGCTTTCATTAACTTTGCTGTCATATTTTGTTGCCTTATGATAGCCATATATCCTAATTTAATTTTGGCCTATGATATTAGAGGTAGAAGCAAATGGGTGGAGGTTACCAAAGATTGAGTTACCTCTTATGTCTTTTTTTAGTTTTTATTGGTGACATTGAGAGATTGAATTGTCGCATGCTTATTTTTTACAAAGTATATTTTAAATATAAGTCTTACCTGGTGGTTTTATATATACTGTATATAGCTTACGTCTCTGACGTCACGGCAGAAAATTCAAAACTTGCGCCAATCGCCGATTGGATAACCAGGTGTACCACCAGTGAGCCCTAGCGAGGTACCTTGGAACCATCCCCTGTTCCCTTATATCTTCTCTGCCGCCGATAGGGGCAACATTGTTGGATATTCTCCTCGCTTTTTTCCTGATATTATTGCTGTCCCTTTGGTGAAGTACAATAATTTGGTTTTTGACTCGCTTGATTGGATTTTCTATTGGATACTCTTGATTTATGTTTGGATATTGATATTTTGACCCTTGCTTGTTTTGATCTCTCTAACAATTTTTCAAAATGGCCACCCCCCTATAACTTTAAGAGTGTGTGTGAGTGGGTGTAAGACCCGTTTGGCAAAGGCCTCCATTGATCCGCATTCGCTCTGTGTTAAATGTAGAGGTAAGGTTTGTGAGCTGGATGATAGGTGTGATGAATGCCTTCTATTATCTGAGCATGAGTGGCTAGAATTTGATCGCTATACGCGAAGGTTAGAAAGAGATAAGTTGAGGCGTAGTTCTTCTCGCTCTTCTAGAGATTTTTCCTCTTCCCATGTCACTGAACCTATTCCTTCCCCTGTAGTGGTAGTTCCTGATCCCACTACGAGTACCGCTAATGAGCCTACACTTAAAGACATGATGTTGGCTATTCAGGCATTGGGCGCAAAGGTTGAGTCTATCGCTGCAGATAGGACTCAATTAATGTCCGACGTTAAGCAGCTTAAAAGTGAAAGTGTGAGAAGTGCTGTCGTTCTCGTAGTCCTAGACCTCTTCCAAGCTCCCAAACCCCTGGGAGAAGGAATGTCAAAAGACGAAAGGAAACGAGAGGCTTTAGCTCCCGAGCAGACGTCCCCTCGAGCGTTCCTGTTGACGTTTCCCAGGATCTTTGCCCTCACCATAGGAAAGGTGAGAAGGTTTTTTATTCATCCTCGGATGACGATGTTCCTAAAAGAGGCTGGCGTCAAGCGTCCAGACTTCTTAAGAGGAAGTTTGATAATGGCAACCAGCGTTCTTCCAGGACATCGCAAGGTCCAGGCTGTAGCCATTGGAGCAGCCCGGAACGCTTTCCTTCCTCCGAAGAGAGCTCGCCTTCCAAGCGTCGTGCTAGGACGTTAGATTCTGTAAAGAATTGTCCAGTTGTTGGGCAGTTGTCTGAACCGGGCATGACCTCGGTTCATGCTCCTCCGCTTCCTTCAGATTGGCTCTTGCCCTCTGGATGCTCTAAGCGGTCTTTGAGCGGTGTAGAGAGCGAGCCTGGGATTGACGTTTCGTCACCTGTTTCGCTAGTAGACCCAAATCTTAATATGTTGCAAGAGATGCAGCAAAAGCTTTCATCCTTTCTGCAAAGCTACCAAGCTACGGAAGCTTCCGCTCTGGACGCCAAGCGGCTCAAGGCGGCAAGTCGTGAGAGACTTGTAGACGATCGGCAAGTATCTAGACGCGTTGAGCGTTCGACAGGGTGTAGCGTCCTGATGAACGTGACGTTAAACGTCGTACAACACGCGACGTTGAACGTCTAGCCTTCCAGGAAGTCGAGCGTCCTTCAAAGCTAGGTGCCGAACATCCTACTAGGAGTGATAGTGAGCATCCTACAGGAAGTGCTTTCAAGCGGGCAGCAAGACGCGATGCCGAGCGTCCTCCAGAGCGAGGCGTCGAGCGTCCTTCTTTAGCTAAGCGGGACGTTGAGCGTCCTTCTAGTTGTGAAGTCGAGCGTCCTCTGATCCAGGACGTTGAGCGTCCAACAAGGCGAGAGGTCGAGCAGTGAGCGCCCAGACATGACGTCGAGCAAGATCCAGAACTCCTTAGCTCTGATTGCGTGGACCGCGAGCGTCTCACAGAGCGTCAAGGGACCTTATCAGAGGAAGAAGTTGATGTTCTCCTTTCTCCTGTCAAACCTTTTGAGGAATTATCTGAAGAAGACGACACTAAATCTTTTCGCCCTTCATAGGATTTTCTGGCGTGACATCAGAGACGTAAGCTATATATATAACCACCCGGTAAGTATGCTCAAAAATTTATTTTATAATGAAAATAACATATTTACTCAAAAATTACAGTAGTAAAAAATAGAGGGTTGGGCATGAATGTTAAGAGAGTTCTATATGAGAAAGTGATTGTACCAACTGTGATGTATGGATCGGAGTTGTGGGGAATGAAAGTGACGCAGAGACAGAAATTGAATGTGTTTGAGATGAAGTGTCTGAGGAGTATGGCTGGTGTATCTCGAGTAGATAGGGTTAGGAACGAAGTGGTGAGGGTGAGAACGGGTGTAAGAAATGAGTTAGCGGCTAGAGTGGATATGAATGTGTTGAGGTGGTTTGGCCATGTTGAGAGAATGGAAAATGGCTGTCTGCTAAAGAAGGTGATGAATGCAAGAGTTGATGGGAGAAGTACAAGAGGAAGGCCAAGGTTTGGGTGGATGGATGGTGTGAAGAAAGCTCTGGGTGATAGGAGGATAGATGTGAGAGAGGCAAGAGAGCGTGCTAGAAATAGGAATGAATGGCGAGCGATTGTGACGCAGTTCCAGTAGGCCCTGCTGCTTCCTCTGGGGCCTTAGATGACCGCAGAGGTAGCAGCAGTAGGGGACTCAGCAGTATGAAGCTTCATCTGTGGTGGAAATGTGGGAGGTTGGGCTGTGGCACCCTAGCAGTACCAGCTGAACTCGGCTGAGTCCCTGGTTAGGCTGGAGGAACGTAGAGAGTAGAGGTCCCCTTTTTTGTTTTGTTTTTTGTTGATGTCGGCTACCCCCCAAAATTGGGGGAAGTGCCTTTGGTATATATATATATATATATTTATATATATATATATATATATATATATATATATATATATATATATATATATATATATATACAGTGGAACCTCTACACACGAACGTATCTACATCCGAATTTTCCAACATCCGAAGTATATATATATATATATATATATATATATATATATATATATATATATACAGTGGAACCTCTACACACGAACGTATCTACATCCGAATTTTCCAACATCCGAAGTAAAATTCTAGCAATTTTTTGACTCTACACCCAAATTTTATTTCGACACGAAGTAAGCAATTTTCGTTGCACCGGTTGTATCCGAATTTTTCGACACGCGAAGTACAATTCGAACACGTTCTTACTCTACACCCGAATTTTTTTTCGATACCCAAAGTAAACGATACCCGTGCACGTAGATGGTACTCATAGCGCCGGATGTATTTTTTATTTCCGCCGATAGAAGGCAGCATTTCTACCTCGGAGGGACCCTCAATTAGCGTGGCTTGGGACATTCCTCTGTTCTCGTCGGCTTCGTGTGGTTGTGCCCTGTGCGTTCTGCTATTAACTGTGTTTTAATCGTAATTTTTTACGTTCATCCTTTTACGGTATTTTACGTAAATCATGGGTCCTAAAAGGCTTAGTTTCGGAAGTGGTAGTGGTGGTGGTGAGAAAAGGAATAAGGAAATGTTTTCTTTAGCAGTAAAGCAAGGAATTATTGAAAAGCATGAGCGTGGCGTCCGTGTGAGTGAACTTGCAAAAGAACATCACGACGAACTTAGTACAGAGGAGCTCAAGGATCTCTATGCTATGTCTGAGTACATGAGTGATGACAAGGAAGGGATCGAGGAGGTAGAACATGTGTTAGGTTCGGCGCAAATAAAAGAGGTGTTAGGAAAATATCAAGACGTGGTCGACTTCATCGACAAATACCATCCAAAGAAATTGCAGGTTTGTCGTGTAGTTGCGCAGTTTGATGATGTTTCCCTAACTTATTTTTGAAACATTCTGAAAAGCTGTACCAAGCAACTTTCTATCGATAGCTTCTTTAAAAAAACTATGAAGCGAACTCGTGATGAAGAGGAAGGAAGTGGTTCAAAGAAAACGGCAAAGAGTGAAGCGAAAGAAAGTGAAACAAAGAAAACGGCAAAGATTGAAGAGAAAAAAATTCAATCAATTTTAAGTGGAGAGTGAAAGTGATTAAAATTAATCATCAAAAAGAAAAAAAGAAAATGTAAAAATAAATATAAAATATAAAAATAAAAAAAATAAATGAGCTAAGTTAGGTTAAAGTTCACTTAGTGTAAGTTAGAATAAGTTACGGTAGTGTACGTTTATTGTAGTCAACCTCTCTACCTCCTCGCCGCCCATCCGTCTCTTCTCTGCGTAGCAAGACCAACACCTGCGCTGGACTTTCTAAGGTAAAGTGACGCTAAAAACCCGTTTCTTATTTATTATTTCTTGATAATTATTCTTTTTTACATGTCCATTATCTAATTTAGAGTGCATATTGCCATGTGTAATTATGTGTAGTAATTTATTAAGGAGTTATCATAGGTTTTTGGGCTCAACCACGGATTAATCCTATTTCAATGTATTCTTATGGGAAAATTCGTTTCTACATCCGAACATTTTCTACATCCGAAGTCGGTTGTGGAACGGATTAAATTCGTATGTAGAGGTACCACTATATATATATATATATTTATATATAATCTCTCTCTCTCTCTCTCTCTCTCTCTCTCTCTCTCTCTCTCTCTCTCTCTCTCTCTCTCTCTCTCTCTCTCTCTCTCTCTCTCTATATATATATATACATATATATATATATATATATATATTTCAATTGAATGTACGAGTTAATTTGCAGTCTTATTGACTTTAGGGGAAGAAGAGCAGACAATTAACGAAGAATGGTGTGATATTAAGAACATATATCAGTCAGTTGGTAGGGAAGTTTTGGGACATGTAGTTACAAGGAGGAAGCCATGGATATTTGGGATACTATAAAAAGGAGACAAATACAGAAATTGATTGTTGAAAGTTTTCGAGGAAGTAATGAAAATTACAAGGTAGAGCATGCTAAGTATTCCAGTATTGATAGTGAAGTCAAAAGAAAAGCCAAAAATGACTGGAGTGAATATTTAGATAATAAAGCAGATGAGGCTGACAAACCTATGATTAAGTCTGTTCATGAGCATAATAAGTGCAAAGTTAATGTTAGTGGAGTCCTATCAAATGAATTTCCAGTGAACAGTGGAATACTCCAAGGGAATGTGTTGTCACCTATGTTATTTATCCTCATGGTTTTTGTAATGCATAGAACAGTTGGAGATGGTGAAGAAGGATTTGACTAGATTTGGTTATAGGAAATTAACTGACCTAGAGTATGCTGATGATGCTGTCCTTATTAGCAGAACACCACATGATTTGTAATGCTTGCTTACAAGGATGCATGAAATATCTCAGGAGGTTGGACTCAAGATAAATAGAAGAAAGACAGAGATGATGATGAATGGAATGTGCAATGGAAGATGAAATAACATTAGAGGGAGAAAGGATTAATGAGGTAGAATCATTTGAATATTTAGGAACTATGATCTCTAATACAAGGTCTTTAGAATTAGAGTTTAATTAAAGATTGAAAAAAGCAAATCAGACAATGGCTAGGTTAAATAAAATTTGGAAATCAAATCGCCTGAAATTACACACAAAATTCAGGCTATATATGGACATAAGTCGTGGTATGACAATGAAACAATATCCAACAGATTTTGTAGATTTGAGAACAAAGCCCTCAGAAGAATTTTGGGAGTTGAATGGCAGGACAGGGTTAGAAATGAAACAATGCGAGATTACTCAAGTGCTATATGTGGATGAGATCATGTTGAGGGGCCGATGCAGATGGTTTGGTCATGCTCTTTGAGCTCCCCAAGTGAGATTAGTTCATCAAACTTTCAACTGGGCTCCATAAGGCACTAGAAGAGTAGGGAGAGGCAGACCTTCATGGCTGAGGACTATGAAGCATGAAGTTGGAGAGGTGTTGATTTGAAAGCTCAAGATAGATATGACTGGCAAAATCTAACTGAGGCCTTTAAAGGCAATAGGTGTAGGAGGGGATGATGATATATTTACAGTCAAACCTCTCGATACGAAAGAATCTGCTTACAAAATTTTCACTCTGCGAAACGAGATGCAAAGAATTTTACGACTAGCATCACGAAAAATATTTCGGACAACGAAAGGGGTACGGTGCAAGAGCCCGACCGCGTCCGAGACTGATTTTAAAATTTGCCTGCTGCCAGCCCGTAGACTTGCGGCCATCCTCCCACGCTCCCATTGGTTATCTCCCTATTCGGATACTAGCTACCACCATGAGATCCTGCTCTCCTATTGGTCAGCATCTACTGAACTGTATCCTATCATGCATCTATGCATTGGCATTCCTAGGTCCGTTTCGGCAGCAGTATCGTACGCATTGATTTAGAGTGTTTTGTGATCTCGCTTTCGTAACAATTGTACTGTATCGTGTGTGATATTCCATTACATCATTAGCCATGGGTCCCAAGAAAGTCACTGATGTCAAGGGAAAGAAGAGGATGATGCTTTCCATGGAGATGAAGATGGAAATAATCAAGAAATACAAGGCTGGCATGGCCGAAATCTGCCTACGATAGGAATGATCCTGAAGCAGAAGGAAGCTATCAAAGCAGCAACACCTACTAAGGGCATGACTGTTTTCTCTAAGAGTTTCTACCTTGTGTAGTGGGGGCGGCAAAATTGCCGCCGCCTTCTACACTTTATACAGGACCCTTTTCCCTGCCTCTCTCTGTCCTTTTATCTATGGCCGTCGTCCTGCAATCTCACTGCTTGCCGACGGGTTGCGGGACCGGCCGGGCTCCTACATAGTAGCCCTTTAGTCACTCAGCTTTCCCTTATAGACAAGGATCCGGGAAGGTTGTACCGGCCATGACGGCTGCCGGTGGGAGACCCTTCTTTTAACTATGGCAGTCGTCCTGCAATCTCACCGCTTGCCAGCGGGTTGCGGGCTGGCCGGGCTCCTACATAGCAGCTGTTTAGTCACTCAGCTTTCCCTCATGGACAAGGATCCGGGAAGGTTGTGCCTGCCATGACGGCTGCCGGTGGGAGACCCTTCTGTCACCAAGGTTCTTCAGTCCTCCCTTGGACTACCGTCCAGCCGCCTGGCAACCAGCCGGCCATGTGCCAGCCGGACGGACTATGCCGGCAACGGTCCTTGTGGTTGGATGGAAGCCTGAATGATGCATTCTCCCCTTCCATTTGAACCTTCTTTCTGGAGGAAGGCAGTTTATATACAGTACTTACATTCTTATTTAGTGTAAACATACATAGTAATAAGGCAGTCCTTCACTCCATGCTTTCTCTCTCTCTATCAGCTAGTGCCGCCAGGTTCGAACCTGCTGCCGGCCATTCTGGCACCGTCAGGTACTTATTCAGTTGGCGGCATGCTGATTGTACCAGTGCCGCCAGGTACTAGCCAGCCGGCCATATGCCGGCCGGACTGTGCCGTCAGGGACTAGCTATGCCGGCTGAATTACAATATATGATTATACAGTAGTCAGTATATTTGCAGTAGAAGTATATTCTGCAGATAGAAAACTACTGTATATATTATACAGTAGTTATTTTCCAACATATCTTGTGTATCCTAGCCCAGTCTTTTGCTGAGACCAATCCTATATTGAAAGAATAGAATTCCTTCAATACTCTGGTTAGAAGTAAGTTTTAAAATTTACCGTACAATATTAAATGATTTAGAAGGGCCAGTGGTAGTACACTTTCTATCCTTAAAGGTTAGAACCCTTATCTTTGAGCTTCCCTGATCAGGAAAGTCTCTGGTTAATATTGGAAGGGGAGGTCACAGCAATTGTCTAAGTGGGTTCCACAAGTATGTGTCTTTTTTATTACTAGTCCAGTCGGCGACATGTCGTCTGGACCGGGCCGCCAGGTGCTAGCCATGTCGGCAACACACCGGCTGTACTGCAGTATATAATTATACAGTAGCCAGTATATTTGCAATATAGTATATACTGCAAACAGAAAACTGTAGTATTATACAGTAGTTAATTTCTAACACATCTTGTGTACCTTTATACAGACTTTTGCTGAGACTGAACCTATATTGAAAGAATAGAATTCCTTCAATACTCTGGTTAGTAATCAGTTAATTCTTACCCCACAATATTAAATAATTAGAAGGTTCAGTGGCAGTGTACACTTCTTCTATCCCTAGAGGTTAGAAACCTTTTCTTTTGAGTTGCCCTGATAAAGGAAACTCTTTATTTTTAATATTGGGAGGAGGTTACAGCAATTGGCTGGGGGGGATACACAAGTATGTGGTTTTCCCTATCTCTTTCTAGCTTACTATTCTTAGCTATAATAATTAAAATAT
This sequence comes from Palaemon carinicauda, assembly GCF_036898095.1. Taxonomy (NCBI): domain Eukaryota; kingdom Metazoa; phylum Arthropoda; class Malacostraca; order Decapoda; family Palaemonidae; genus Palaemon; species Palaemon carinicauda. The sequence goes on along the minus strand of NC_090737.1, from coordinate 39,212,255 downwards.
GATTAATTGCATATTTGTTTATCATGTGAGATAAACAATCGTATACTCATTTTGTTTTCCTTTCTTTACAGGAGGAACCCCAGATGAAATGCGATGCAGTCTTCTGCAATCTTAGGAGTAAGTACTTTTACGGTGATAAAGCATGCAGGTCTCATGCCCCCTGCAATATTTTTACCGAATCCCTGCAATATTGGGACCCCCAAGTCTGCAATATCTGCCGGACCTTAGTGACCGAAGGTTTTGATGACCCCAAGTCAATGGAGTCTAGGGATACGACATGTAAAAAACTACGCAAATGGGTAAAAGGGTTCCAGAAGAACTCTCCGGGACCATACCTACCTAACGATAGGATGCGTAGATTACTGTTCCCGAAAGCGAGTAGTGAAATGGTGGTGCCCCAAGCACGACTGGCACATCCCTGCGTCCAGATTGCCATCGAGACGGAGGGCAGGAAGGCACCTCCGGAAGATGACGACGATGTCGTGTCGGAATTCCTTCCGTCTGTGCCAGCCCTGGAGCCGTTATCCTCAACGTCGTCACCTTCTACCCCTCTATTAGACAAAATGAGCCAGACGTTGGCCCATCTTATGGGTCTAATGGAGAACATTCGCAAACGAGGCGAAACAAAGGAAGCGATATTCAAGAGAGAGCTCTGTGAAGCTCCACTCATGGCCTTCCGAGGGTCATTCAAATGACCCAGAGACCAAGACCTCCCGACATGCTCCAAAACCAATCCTTGGAGGTATGGGGAGCTTATGCCGATTTTGGACGGCAAACTCTACATCTCAGAGAAGATGGGAGCTGTCCCTTTAGACGAAATCCAGTTTTGGCCAAGCTTTAACGCTTTTCTTGATTGCTTCATTCGACTGAAGCATGAACCAACATCAGAAAAGTGACAGAACCGAAGGAAGTCATGGTTTTCGACCACGATAAGGCACAGGCTCTCTTGTTAAGTAGCCCGAGAAAGGCGGGTTACTCGGTGTCGAAAGTGTCTACCTTGAGCAAGAAACACCCTACCTTTCTTGCTCCTGCTTCAGTAGCATTCCCCTTTACGTGGAAGGCATTTAAATCTGTTGCCAAGGCAGTGGAGGCAGGCAAACCATGCCCTGCGCTTCAGGAGTGCAGGCCTCTGTCACTAGCTATTCCCATGCAGGAGAAGGAATGGAAGGAAGTCCACCTAACCTTCTCAGTAAGGAAACTGGACGCGGGCATCGCTGGACGATAGTTTAGTGAGAATCTCCCTAAACTTTCTGAGTTTCTCTTGTGCAAGGAACAAGAGACAAAGGAGAGACTTGCGGCCTCTTTATCCCTACAAAACTGCATAGAGATGTGTGCAGCCCAACGAAGTACCCCAGACATGCTCATGGTCCTGGCCAAAATGCATATGGCCACCTTAGTTAAAGACCTATATGCTTTTATGAAGGCTAGGAGAGCCTGTAGAGAGTTCGTGTTCGCTGCTGCAACAATGGAACATGAACTCAGGAAGCTGATATCTTCCAACATCTGGGGTAAAGACCTCTTTCCAAATGAAGTAGTTAAAGAGGTAGTCGAGAAAGCCACCACGAAAAATAGGAACCTTCTCCAGAAATGGGGCATCTCTTCAAAGAGAAAGTCTTCCCCGGATGTGGGTCCCCTACCTAAAAGGAAGACGAAGAAGTCTAGACTTTTTCCTCAGTCTGCTCAACAACATCCCACAGTTTCTATGACCGCGGTGCCCCAGGTAGGCGGTCGAGGAGGTAGACCCTCCGATCAATTGAAGCAAGGAGACGCTTCCGGTAGGAGGGAGGCTCCAACAATTTCAGGATCGTTGGACCTTCGATCCTTGGGCCCAAGGCCTAATCAAGATTGGACTAGGATGGAAACTAAACGTGTCTCCACTATCATTTCCTCAACTCTTCCAACACTTCAACCCCGTATTAGAAGAGTATAACCTATAGCTCCTGAGCATACAGGTTATAAGGAAAGCGAAGTCCATCAAATTCCAGGGAAGGCTGTTTTGTGTTCCCAAGAAGGACTCAAGAAAACTCAGAGTTATTCTGGACTTGTCGCCACTCAGCAAGTTCAGGATGTTGATCCTTCTACACATAAGGACCCTATTACAAAAAGGGGCGTTCACAGTTTTGATTGACCTAACAAATGCCTATTGGCATCTTCTAGTCAGTTGCCCCCTCTCCTCCTACCTAGGATTCAAATTACAGAAGATAAAGTATGTTCTAAGAGCCATACTCTTCGGACTAAACATAGTCCCAAATATCTTCAAGAAATTGGCAGACGCAGTCGTGCAACAACCACGCCTAGGAACTGTTCAGGTAACAGAGTACCTGGACGACTGGCTGGTGCGGGCAGCACCCGAAGCGGCTGGTCTGCAAGCATCCATAGAAGTAATCCAGTTCCTGGAACATCTGGGATGCAAAATCAACTTCAAGAAGTCTCGACTCTTTCCAGCTCAAAGGTTTCAATGGCTGGAAAACCATTGGAACCTGAGGTCACATTGTCTTTCCTTTCTCTTAGGGAAGAAGAAGGGGATCGCAGGGTCGGTCAAGAGACTACGGTAATCCAACAGGTATTTCAAGACGCTAACAGGGAAGAGTACTGAACTCTATCCAGTTCGCAGCAGTGACAGACCCAGTGCTAAGAGCACAGCTGAAAGATGCGTCAGGAGTCTGGAGAATATACGCACCAAACGCTCGAAGAGATCTAAAATGACCGATATCGGCCTTACTTTGATCACTTCTCAACCCATGGTTGAAGGCCAAGAGCCTAATGAGGACCGTGCCATTGCAACCGCCTTTACCATCGATGATCATCCACATGGATGCCTCGACGGAGGAATGGGGATTTCACTCCCAGCAAAGGAAAGTCTGAGGGACTGGTCATCTCTATTCAAGGCCCTTCTCATCAACATTTTGGAAGCCATGGCAGTCCTTTTGATGTAGGGAAAACTCTACCCACGCAGATCAGCCCTCATTAGGCTGATCGTGGTCAACGAAGTGATAGTGAGATGTCCGAACCGACAAGGCTCGAGATCGTCCCATATAATCCACCTATTGGCAGTTCATTTATAAGTGATCCGCAATGTGACAGCGGATGCTCTACTCAGGCTCAAGCCGATAGAGACAGAATGTTTCACAGACGCAGGCCCATTCTCTTCCATCTAGGAACAAGTCCTGGAACTGCAGAACGACCTCTTCGTGACGAGTGTCATCAAGAAACTACCTCGATATGTAGCCCCATACGAGGACCCTCTAAAGGAGATAACGGATGCCATGTCCCTGGTTTGGAACGGATGGATCCGGAATTTTCTGTTCCTTCCATCCAATCTCTTGCTGAAGGTCCTCAACAGGCTGAGATTCTTACAAGGAACGACAGCTCTAGTGACTCCCAAATAGCCCAAGAGCAACGGGTTTCCTCTAGTGAGGAAACTGAGGCTGGCTCTTGTACCAAACCCAGCACTATCTCAACGGGTTCAGAAGTTAAC
>NC_090737.1:39173777-39203777 GCF_036898095.1 Palaemon carinicauda | reverse complement strand
ATCACCCACAGAAACTTTAGGTTTGCCGTGTTGTTGCGCAGTTCGATGATGTTTGCTTAACGCATTTTAGAAAAATCCTCAAAAGCCGTACAAAGAAACTTTCACTCAATAGTTTCTTTAAAAAATCTTTAAAACGGTCTAGTGATCATGATGACAAGAAAGAAAGTGAAGCAAAGAAAAGGAAGACCGAATCGAGTGAAAGTGATGAAAATTAAAAATGAGAAAAGAAAAAATGTAAAAAAAAATATAGAATTATAAAAAAAAAAAAAAATAAGCTAAGTTAAGTTAAAGTTCACGTAGTAGTGTAAGTTAGTGTAAGTTATCGTACACGTTATCATACAAAGTCACCGTCCCTACCTCCTCGCTGATCTTCCGTCTCCTGCGTAGAAGTCCCTACACCTGCGCTGGTCTGTCGCTAAGGTAAAGTGTTAGGCTACATTACAACCCGTTTTTTATTTATTATTTCATTATTATTATTCTTTTTTTGGTTTGTAATATGTATTTATTATACAGGTATTGTATTAATGTATTGTGTAATTATGTGTAGCCATTAATTAAGGATTTATTATGGGTTTTTAGGCTGAGGAACGAATTAAATAAATTACCATGTATTCTTATGGGAATATTTGCTCCAACATACGATCGTTTTAACATACGAAGCAGTTTCTGGAACGATTTAAGATCGTATGTAGAAGTATCACTGTATATGTATATATATCTATATATGTGTATCTATCTATATCTATATATATCTATATATATACTTATATATATATATATATATATATATATATATATATATATATATATATATATATATATTCGGTACCAAGTGTCCTTGATGATTAATAGAAGATATATATCATCACTTGCATATATTCACAAGTACCCACAGCACAAAAAATATATGGAGATCACAGGCAAAATGCAATTCAGACCATTCATTGATGGTAATTTCAACTGTCAAATTGCCTTAACGAATTGAATAAGATGTGTAAGGAAGAAAGAGAACTGAATAGCTCTGAAGCACAGGTCCTCCTCCTTTTTAACTCAAGTTTAGAGTAAGAAGTGCAGCAGGTAAGGTGAGGGGACTCTGATGGGAAAGATTTTGAAAGGTCCTATTCAGAGATCATCACCATTTTGGTGTTTAGACGAGATATTTAACACTGCTCGTCACCTTTAGACTTCCCAGCCAAAGTGGAATGAGGTTTTATTTGTTTTATGAATGCATGGAAATTCCTTTTTAGTTTAGTCATGCTTCCTGAGTTTTGCATGTGATGCTTTAAAAAATGATGTTGCTTTGTCGAAGGATGTTAGATGGATTTACTTCCCTAGGACCCGAGCATGTATAGTGCCATTTCTTCCTTATTGTTTCTAGTCCTGCTTAATGTATTTTTCAAGTTTTCTTTGTTACTCTTGAAAATTATAATGCAACTACATTGCATGATTCCTTGGCTGTTTAGTAGTAGTGATTGGGTTAGTGTAGGTAATTATTGATATGCATTTTGTGATCAATGAATTAGTAAGAAGTGGAGAGGTAGTTGTTTGTCTTAAAAAACAAATCTATGAAACTGACAGGACAAAGCATTGTATGCATACTAAAGCTAATGTATAATAGCTAACAAATTGCAGAAGAGAAACTAACGGACACCCATTTAATAATTGAGAAGGCGTATAAATGAAAACTTTATTCAAATAGAAATTTAGCCAAGAATATGCTTATAATTGGGCATGGAGACCTATTTCGTATTTGATCCTCTAAATTTAGACATTGTTCAACAGAATTCCAGATTTTCTATTGTGTGGATTTGAAAAATAAATCATTCCTGCCTTCATAATATTTCCATAAGAAATTAGGATACTGTTTAATTGACCGTTAGGTCAGGTATTACTTTGTTTTATACTGTATACTTCAAAAACTATTTGCAGGACCGTTATTCTTGAATGGATACAGACCTTAAATTCATCTTAGTCAATGAAAGCAGTGTAAGGTGACCCTTGCAAGGTTTGGAAGCAGTACCTTATTTTTAGAACTGTCAAGTTACCTACACAATTCTGGAAGTGGTGTGTAGAAAGTACAAGATATCAACATATTTCACTGAATCAAGAGTAAATTTCTTCAAGAAAATTTGAATCATCGTCATAGAGAATTGAATAGAACATCCCTGAGATTTTTTATTGATAGTGTTCTGGAATATTGAAACTTACCTTTTTAAGAAAGATTGATAGGGAAAAGCAAATGTGTTTGAAGGATGGGGAACTTAGGGCAACTTGAGTTTTTAAGAAAGATTGATAGGGAAAAGCAAATGTGTTTGAAGGATGGGGAACTTAGGGCAACTTGAGTTTTTAAGAAAGATTGATAGGGAAAAGCAAATGTCTGTGAAGGATGGGGAACTTAAGCGAACTTAACTTTACAGGAAATATTGATAGGGAAGGGCAAATGTGTGTAAAGGATGGGGAACTTAGGCCATCGGACAAAGGGTAGTAAGTTAGCCAAAGTATTACTGTACTTCATCTGTGAAGGGAAATAGAGAAGGAAATAATTTTTTATCTTTACGTGTCTTGGTAGTTTTGAATGATGACTTATTGTTAAAAGTATTTCTTTTTACCTGAGAAATAGATCCTTAAGTGATTGGATTGAGACCTTAATCGAAACAGTTACAGGGTTTAGGAAATAAAGGGAAGAGCAGAATACAATATATTTTAAAGAGCTCATATACTGTTTAGTACACAGTAGTTTTGAAAAGTTATTTCAAAGGGGGGAAATATTATTTGACTTTGAAGCATGAAGGACAACCCTATTGATTGTTGGTATTAATTGCAACTTTTTTTCTTCTTACAATAGGTCTTAAAATGATTAAAATCATGTACAGTGTGGAAACAAATTTTATTCAATACTGTATACACTACTATTTTATGGTATGAAATACCCAATGATATGCATAATGTAGTATAATCCTAGAACATTAACCTTTAACATAGAGAATTAGTGTAATACAAATGAAACTTGTGCTTGACCTGAATATTAGTTAAATTATTTGCCCTTTATTTTACTTAGGATTTTATGGAAATTAAGACTATAGTAAAGTATTTTTATAGTGTAAATGAGGGAATAGAATCCTGTGCAGGAGATTTCTAGCTTAGTAATATATTATATCAATCTGGTAAATACATTTTTTTTCTCTGAAAGTTTCTGGTTTTGAACTATTTCACACTGCTGAGTTTTGTAATGTCTTGATATTCCTGATTCTGGTACTTTTTCTGTAAAGGCACCATTTTATATTTGGATGACCTTAAGGGACCAGATTTCTATCATTACTAAAGGTAATTATCTAAAATTGCTAAATATATGTTAAATTATGGACAATAAACTTTTTTAAAGTTAAAGAATTCAGATGCATTATTACAACCAAAATGATGGTATCAAGAAATACTTATTGGCTGATAATCACTGGTTGCTGCTAATATAAATGATCTTAAATGGCTAATGAACCAACACTTTTAAACAGACCAGTTGCACTAATGGAAGACAAGCAAATACAGTAATAAAAGTATTACTGAAATTAGCATATTTTTAATTTTGTTTTATTCTTTTAAGATTCCCGTTAGCTTTTCAAAAGGGAATGTTAACTTTTTTCCTTTAAGGTTCTTTAATATTCAGATATTGTTGAATAGGAAGCTTTTTAGAGTAACTTCTTAAATGAAATAATTATGTAGAAATGTGAATTTATCTCTACTCATGGAAATCATGGCGTGAGGATGATAATGTCAAACAATATGTTACCAAATTTTGAACTGTTTGACTTAAAAGTCCGAGGAAAAGGAAAACAGTTGAAAGTGCTCGAATAGTAGACAAAAACATTTTAAATTCATGTCAACTGAATTAAGATCACCTGATTCCTTTTTTTAATAGATTCTATTGAGTGGTGTTTACCTTTTGCTGTAGTTTATTTATGTATCATTGGAACTATCTCTGCCTTAAATAGCTGTAGCAATAACTTTGGTATGTACTGGAGATGCTTGTAGTGTTTCATAAGGTAAGTGCTGTAGATACTGCTTTTATACCCTATTTTTCTGCTACATATTATCATTTTTAGTATGTGGTTATGTTTGGAATTTAAAGGGTTCTATCATAAACTTTGGAAATAACTGTATCATATTCTTTTGTGGGTAGACTGACCAGGAATATTGAACTTCATTTAATTTATTTTTTTATAACTTTTTCCAAAAAATTGTATCAAGTGGGGTATTATCATACTTTAATACCTATGATATGGATTTTAAACTGCTTTTGTACATTTGTCCTATTGATGCAATGTAATAATTACAGAAGAAAATCTGGTCTTGTAGATTATGTAAATCTCCGGAAATGAGGTTTCTCTCTGCATTAATTATGTAGCTACAGTTGATGTTTGTTGATAAATTTTACTATTCGATAGTCATGTCTTATATTCCACTCTAACGTATGATGTGGTTACACGTTGGTCTTCACTCACACGGTCACAGTACTATATGATTGTTGAAATCTTCTAGAATGTGCTAAGTCTTAGAAATAAATGCCCTGATGGCTGCATGTAATATATCTACACGAATGCACCACTGGGTAAGTAAAAGAAGATTCCATTTTCATGCATTGTATTTGGTTCTTTTAAGGGATTTGCAAGTTTTTCATAGACATCTAGATGTATCACCAGCATGCTTTTAGATTAAAATTGTCTCTTATTACCTATAGAATATCTGATGTACTTGAAAATTATTATTTTCTGTACTATTAGCATTAGGATTGCATTGAATAATTACCTAAGTTCTATGATATATACAGTTAAAGTATTTTAAGTGCTAATGTTTGGTGGTTTTATAAATGTATTGTATTATTGCAACATAATTTTGTTTAGAAAACCTAATTTTTTTAACTATGTAATCATAAATTTTTTATTAAATGTCTTAGGAAATTAAAGCTCAGTAGTATAGAAAATTACTTGAAAATATATATTACTTTGGAAGCATAGAATTTTTCAATATGACAAAAAATCAGTTTGTTCCTACGAGTATACAAAGTTTTCGTCCCTTAAAGTAGGGGTATTGTCCTCAGCACTGTTGGGGTGCCATCCGAATTGTGAACAAGGGAGTTCATTTTTTAGCGACAGATGCATCATGAATATCCACCAAAGCACCTGTCACTGCATCGTCACTATTATCTTTGGTTGCGGTCATACAGCGCCTCGTTTGTACTTCAATTTTTTTGTAATGTGTTGGTTTCATTTTATTTTTGCGAGTTCTTTTACCTGTATGCGAAAGTACTTCAAAAGGTAAGAGTGTGATGTACAACCTTCAGAACCCCATGAGATTTATGCTTTTGTGAAGGGGTGACTGTTAGCCTCCCCCCTTTAGAGTGTTGTTCTTGCTTTTTCAGTCAGTTGTAGTCTTCTCCTCTTGAGAGTTACCCAATTTTAACTTGTTGCTCATACCTGCATGCCCAAAAGAGAAAAATATTCTTTTAGCTGGTTCACTCAGCATTGGCAGAGTTCTGTGAATGGTGATCTCTATGTTGCTGTGTTAGTAAGTGTTTTCCATATGACCAAAACCCCAGTGTAGTGGTATTTTGTTGCCCAGACCATGACTCCTCTTTCATCTCTACCAATCTCTTCTCCCTCCTCCATTCCTTTAGTCAGACATTTCTTCATTAAAAAGATAACAAAAAGAAGCTGGTATCGTAATAGGTAGGCCAACAGGGAAATTAGAAAGGCTCTAAATAACTGGTATAGCGATGTCTAGAGCGACCCAAACTTTACTTGTTGATGAGTACAGCAGTTTAATACATTTCTTCTCACAAAATACCCATGGGATTTACAATATATATTTTAAATTATTTGGATTTATTTCCATATCTCAATCCATGGAGCTTTTAGATCAATTCTTAGTCAGAGTCAGCAGTTATTCAGTATTTTTATGTCAACTCTCTCTCTCCCCCCTAAATTTTGAACAGCTTAATTGCAGGTAATTTTTCTGTTGTAAAACTATGATTGATAAAATTCTTTCAATCCTGTTGCATTTGATCAAAGTCCATGCCTTGTAACAAACCTATTTTTCTTGCAATTATTTTTTTCCAGATTACATGGAAAGTAAGGCTCTTTGCTGCTTAGAACCTGTAGATTCATGGGAGTACTAACATCATTACTGCCCAACAGAGAATTTTCTTTTGAGTCAGAAATGCATTGTATATTTTGTGAAGACCAAGATGTGGGCTAATTATAAGTACTGTACATGTTTATTTTATGCCAAAATCTATTTTATTAAAAGAATTGATATTTGCCAAGTGATTCATACTTATATGTAGTTGAAATTTGCGTGCTTAACAAATTCGAAACACTCCATTTAAAAAAAAAAAATTATGGTGGCCTGAATTACAGCAAATGTGCCACACAGATTCATAGGTTCAAGGCAGTCAATAGCCTAACTTTTAGTGTCGTTAGCCTGTTGTTAATACTGCTTTTCATTTCAACATAATAGGTTGTAGTTTCAATCAAATCACAAAAGCATCTATTTCTTTTAGCTTCTTTTTTTCTACCGGTGCAAGAAAAGAACACTGGTGAAATCCTTGTTAGAATTTGTCAAGGTTTTTCATCTACCGGTGTGAATGATATTTAGTAATCGAGTCGTATTGTACAGTAAGATTTTTTTGCTTTTTTCTGTCAAAAGGAAGATGCTGTGTTTACATAACTAGGAAAATATATTCCTGTTCTGCATTATTATTGGTATTTTCTTGTTGCCTATAAGTAATTGAGTAGTAAAGTGTTTTTGTGGTTATGAATGGTATGCTAGATACAATTTTATAGTACCATTTAAATTTGAGTCGTTAATCTTATATTTATTCCACACAACCCCATTATTCTGTTAATCCAGGCCTTGACAAAATCACTGTTAGGCTCGTGACTAAGTTTTTACGGTGAGCAATGACGTCATGTGTAGACCTTCTTAATTTGACGTTTTGTAACATACTGTAACTAAAAAAGAAACAGAGATAGAAAGAAACTGAAAAATGTTTTAGAAAGCTCAATAAATTTTCTATATAATGCAAAATTCCACCAACTATTTGGGAAACCCTTGCTAGCAACTATCTGGTCAAGATAATGAATGTTAACTACAGGGTCACTCCCATAGAACAGTTATGCATCACATCTCACTTCTACAAGGGACCAGACAATGGTCCCATGACCCAAAATCCTCATCTGATGAGCCATAGCAAAGTGCACTTCTGAGAACACAACTTACTACATAAATCATCTAATGAGGAACTTTCAATTTCATTGTGCCTGATGAAATGCTTTTAGATTTGATTAGTTTTTAAAAAAAAATATTAATATCAAAGACATTTAAAAGGTTTAAAGGCCTCTCATGAATGGCAGAGGCAAGGGACAGTGACATTGCCCTATCCAGGACAATGCTCTAGAGACTGACCATATTACATAGTTCAGTGCCCAAGCCCCCTCTCCACCCAACCTAGGACCTAGTAGGGCCTGGCAATTCCTGCTGATGTCTATAGGCTCCCCAAACCCCCTAACCTTAGCTCACACAGATGGTGAGATTGCAGCGACCAAAAGAACTAACAAGTTTGAGCGGGACTTGAGCCCCAGCCTGACAATCACCAGGCAAGGATGCTACTACCAGGCCACCACAACCCAGAAGAATTATTGGTTGATAAAGACACTTGTTGTCGCAGGCTCTGCTGTATGGCTATTGGATTTCCGGAAATCAGAATAATACTTATGTATTTTCTTGTTAAAGCCAGTTTTCTCGAGTATCTTGGCATCCTTACAAGTCTTTGTTTTCTTACTTATCCTATATGTCGCCGACCAGCTATTCCTCGTTCTAACAGCTTTCATGTAGCCACTTTCTTATACTTTTCTCATGTGGTTTTCTTGTCTTGTGCTAATAAATGGAAATACTGTGCTGTATAAGAAGACTTAAGCTTGTAAGGGGTCATGCTTGATGTACTTTGTAAAAGGATGATGGCTACTGAATGCTGTGAACATGAAGGGTCACAGAATTTATACAATTAACTATTTGTAACTGTTTTTACACAAAATTAAAATCAAAGGTGTGGGTTATGACAAGAATATAAGATACATTTTGGTGTCTTATCAATTATCAGTAGCACAAACTTTAAATCATAGTAATTGAGGGAGGCACAAAGAAATTCACAACAGAGGCTTTGGGATCCAGGTGACCTCTTGTTAGCAGGGCTCCAATGACAAAGCCTCAGAAATCTTCGAAAATAGGAAGAGTTGAATTGACAAAAGACAATTAGAAATGTGTGCTAACAAAACAAAGATTATGGTGAAGAAAGGTAGAATATGAAAACGTGGATTGACGAGTGACCAAATAGATGTAATTGTATTGCCTGAGATTAACCCAATTACTGTAGTAGTGAAAGATGTAGAAAACGCTCAGGATTTTATAGGGATGGAAGATGGCATTATTCTTATGGTGAAAGTCAACACTTAGAATATTATCATTATACATTTATTGTACAAATGTGAAAATTGGTCTAGGCAAAGTTAGCTTGCTAGCTAGGTAGTAAATTCCTAAAAGGAAGTGATATGAGGCCAGAGATGGTATACATAATGTTAGGCACAATGGTTATCTATTTTTCTTTTATATTTCTCTGTAAATTGAAATATAAATGAAATGGTGGTATCTGTGAATATAACTTGCCAAGACTTTTGACTCGAAGTGTATTAAGAAAATCATATAAGATATGAGGAGGTGGCAGAAAGAAGGTGTTCAGAGATGGAAAAACGTTTAAGGTAGTTTGGACACACGACTAGAATTGGAGACTAAACAGCTCATTAGGCAAATAATAACTCTGGATTTATCAGATGCCAACAAGTTGGAAAGTCTAGATCACAGAGAAAGGGCTTAGAGGAAGATCTGAAAAAAAATTTTCAAGATAAAAAGGAATTTATCATTAAATAAACATAAGTAAAAGGAGGGCATAAAATTGTGAATGATATTGATATTTTTTTATTGGTATTTCATAGCCATTCTGAATGTTTATTTTTTTTTAATAGTTATGTCTGTCAAGCAAAGTTGAATTGAATTTATATGACAAGATTTTCTTCAATTTGATGAATTGCTCTCATTATCTACTGTAATGGGGTATGCAATGTTCTGTACCTTAACATTTTTCATGTAGAAAGGGATGATATTTTGTAATGTAGATACTATAGATTCTTTATTTCCTAATATTTTTTAAATTATTTTCTAGTAAATGAATTTGTCCAAAATTTGAAAGCAGGGTGTCAGTAGAATTTTTGTTTTATTTTATGATACCAACGGATGGCATTTGTCCAAATTTTGGAAACATGCTTTCAGTAGAAAAATTTCAATTCTATGATATTAAAGAATTGGAATGTTAAGGCATAATTGTATGTGGCTGTTATTAACATAGGTATAGTGAATTTGACCAATAATTTGTTTTGTATTCATTTAATTATTTCTTTTCTAATGGAGAATAAATCTTAGTTCCTTCCACGTTAACCATTTTGGTATTACTGTATACTTTGTACAGTAGTACAGTAGTAGGTTGTTGATATTGTACTGTATTAAAATTTGATATAATAATGTAACTTGTAATCTGTTATTTTCAGGAGACACCGAAAGTAGTGCCAGTAAAGCTGCAAGCAGTATCGGTGATGAAAATTCAGGGCAGCCGGCAGAAAAGACTGGTTTAAGTGGCCACGCACTTTACCAATGTGGAAATGATGGCTGCAAGTACACCAGTCTCACCCAAGTAGAACTTAGGGAGCATTTACAAGTATGTGACCTGACTTTGGATTCCACTACCAAGTGTTTCCATTGCGGGAAACAGTGTCGGCATTTGAGCACGCTTTTTGATCATCTGCGTGTCCATGGCCCAAAGAGATATTGCTGTGGTGTAACAGGCTGTGATTATCGGGCAACGATGGCCCACTATTTTAAAAATCACATGAAACAAATTCATCATTGTTCAGGATTCAAGCATTTGATTAAAGATCCCAAAAATAAAGATCCTGAAACCCAAGAATTTGTTGTATATCCTAAAGATGCTGTATTGCCAATTAGGGTTGCAAAGAGAAGGAAATACGTGTATTCGTACGAGGATGTTCCTCGCATTCCGAAGCCTCACATTTCTTATCATGATCTTAAATGTTATCATTGCCAGTTTTCGACCAAAGTTCGTCTGAATTTGATCAAGCATTTGGGCCTTCATGAGAAGTATCCTGAGGGTATTCCTGAGAAGCTATATATATCAGGGTCACATTCTAGTCCAATTCCTTGTAAACAACCAATTAATCCTGTTCCATGCTTAGAGCGTAAAGAATTGATGTTTGACAAGATGATGAATTTAGCTGGAAGCAGTTTCGAAAGCAAAAAGAAGAAAGAAGACGATTTGCGAACTAGAAATCCAATACCTCCCGATGAACTCGAAAAGCTACCAAAATACGTTCCTGAAGAAAGGCTTCATTCCTGCGGTGTCGAAAATTGCAATTATGTGTCTTGTGATGACATGATGCTCAAGTATCACATTCGCTCTTTACATGCGGACATGGCCACTTTCCCATGTCCTCATTGTGTGGATTTAACTATAACGGTGGAAAAGATGACAGCTCACTTTAAACTTCATGGGGATCGTCTTTATAGGTAAGATTATTATTTTGCATTTAGTGAAATCACACATTTACAAATGTTTTGTCACTTTTCTGTAGATTTTAATGGTTAAAGTTAACTTTCCATTTTAATCGTAAATGTTATTCTTATTTTCTTTGCGCTAAATTAGGTGTGGTTGGTGTCCGTACATATCTGCCCGTCGGAATATAGTAGAGAGGCACATGAAGGAAAAGCATCATGGGAAGAAACCATTTGATTTCGTCATCCGGGAACCCCAGGATCCAGAAGCTGCAAAGCGAGCAGAAGAGCAGGCCGCGGAGGTACGCATTTACCTATGATTACTTTCCTAGTGTTTGTGTCGTAACCCTGTAGTTTGATTTGATTTGATTTTTCTAGATTTGCGTATGTGGACAGCACACTTTAATAATAACTCTCTCTCTCTCATCTCTTTTAGCAACAAGACACCTCTGGTCTTATACCAGCACCCCCACCACCACCACCACCTCCACCTCCACCTCCATTGCCTGCTGACCCACCTCAGTGGCAGTGTGGACTTTGCAAATTCAGTTCTGTTACCCAACAGGATATGGTCAACCACACTAGTTTCAAGCATTCCATTAAGAGTCAGTATAAATGCGGCTACTGCAGTGTTAGATCATCTGTAAGAGCCAGTTTTGATGCTCACTTTGCAGCTAAACATCCCACTCAGTCTTTCAGGGTTAGTAATGTTCTTTAGTAGTTTTTTCTTAATAATGTCATTGTCCTTTTGTTTTACTATGCCACTAAACATTACTTTGATATAATAAAGACTGTGGCAGCTTCAGAAATTATAGTATTAGGTATAATTTACCGAATGAAATTTATTAACTTTTGTTAGATATATGTATTTTCGTAATCATTCTTAGAATAGGGTTTAGATTGTGTATGCTGAATCTTAGATGATTTCAGGTGTTGTGTATGTATTATCGCCTTGATTCTGAAGATATTGAACCTCTTAATCAAGGGGATGGACAAAATACGCATGAACCTATTTGGAGGAGGAATGACCCTGAGCGTATTCGTCACATTAGAGGCATCATGCTTGATGACCCGGAGGTCAAAAAGGTATGATTGCCCATTGTGATTTGAGTACAGTTTGTAGTGAACAGTATCCCTATGTTTTAATTACTTTAATAATTGTTTTAGTCTTTGTCATTGATTATAATTTACTTTAAAGGAATAATTTGGAGCTGGTTGCTGTATTGGTTGTTATGATTTGAGCCATGAGCAATTCAAAAAGATATTATGATCAAGATAAATCTGAAATTAAATAATCTATTTTTTTTTCTCAAATTTTGGTGGGAGACCCTCTATAATCTCAAAATAGTTTTTTTCTATAGTTTCAGAATAATTTGTTGGTCAAATTACTTTACACAGCACATGTAGATAGTTTTTATCTCTTACTTTAGTAAAACTTTTTTTTCCAACTTGGCAAAAAATCAAGTTTTACTGTATCGTAATTTCTAGTTAAAAGTCCACATCAATTTTGATGTACGTGTTTACTTGTGATGCA
This sequence comes from Palaemon carinicauda, assembly GCF_036898095.1. Classification (NCBI taxonomy): domain Eukaryota; kingdom Metazoa; phylum Arthropoda; class Malacostraca; order Decapoda; family Palaemonidae; genus Palaemon; species Palaemon carinicauda. The sequence goes on along the minus strand of NC_090737.1, from coordinate 39,191,575 downwards.
CAATTTGCATGCCTATGAAGTGTCACCAGTCACAATTAGTATGTTCATATTCTGATGCACAGAAATTCCTTCAGATTTTTCAATTCGACTGAATTTAAGGAAAGGTATAAAGGTAATAAAAATGCTTAAAAGAAAAAGGAATTCTGTTGAGTATATTACTAATTAAATCTTAATTAAAGCATTACTATCAACAAGCCATGAAGAAAGGCATCATGCTGTTTATGAGGTACCCACAACCATACTTTTTATGATACTTAACTCTATATGAAAAGCAAAGAGAGCTATATTATTTAACTGTTAAAGAGAGATTGTATGGTATCTCTTAGACAAACAGCTATAAAACTTTGGACTTATCATTCATTTACATACAAATGTGAAGCTCACATGACAGCTTCAAAGTGAAGGCCTCAGAGTCTTCTGACGAGTTATTTCAGTCTTCCTCGATCAGAGCCTTACAAATTGAGAGTAGTAGACTACCTATTTTTTTTCCTGAGATTTTCCATAAGTGATTATTGCTCTCTGGAAGACATTTAAGGTTTTCTGCAACATCTTTTGTGCCCCTGTTTGTACCTTTTTTTAAATTGTTTACGCGTGATACCACTCCTGTTCTTCCATCATGCATAGTTCAACTGCAGGATTTTCCTCCCAGTTACATCTTGGTGTTGAATGGATCCCCAGTCCCAACACCTGCATATGGCCAAATTGTTTTTTTCTTGAATATTTTGTGAAAATTAATTTTTTGAGGGTATTTGTTTGAGTGTCTTACACAGTTTATATGTAAAAGGAATGTACTTTTAAAAGAGACAATAAGGAGGAAGGTAGTAGAGCTAAGTGAAATGTAATTGTTAAATAAGCCTTTCTTTTTTCTAAAATTTGCTAAAAATTATTCTATCATGTAAAATGTGCCTTTGAAATTATAGTAATAAGAATTATGAAATAATTGACCTTGGTATTTTGATGCTGTATCAACATGTTTAGCAATTCTTGTAACTATGGTGGTTGTGGGCAGTGTAGCTCATTGATCAATGCACTTTTTAGTGTATACGTGAAAAGGATCAATCTGTATGTTATGTAAAGATAAAAATGAGTGCGATCGTCAAAGATCGTTGCCTGGTATTTTGTCTTATGGTGAAACTACAGTTTCTTTTGACCAATGCACAATAAATCATTGTTTTTTATTCATATGTTTGATGTAATATTTTTCAGACATGGTTGAAAAATACAACAATGGGTTCATCTAACAAGGGAGAGTTTGTGTGTCCTGTGTGTGGGTCTTTCAAGACGGCTTGCGTTTCAACTTTCCGTTCCCATCTGTGTAGAGAATCGGATTACGATAGGTATGTAAACAGGTTATAGTTGTGATTTTTTTTTTATCCTTCTAGTATTTGTTAACTTGCATTCTATGTATCATCCAGAATGTCCCCAACTTACAAACTTGATAGGTTCCAAGAAGCTGTATGTAAGTCAAATTATTTGGAAGTCTAATTTTGTTAAATTTTGGCCCAGGATAACCCTAGTCTGAATCCCATGCATATGATTTCCAGCTACAAAAGTCAATAAATAGTTAGGTTTCATATGAAATAAATATCTGGTTATTACAAATATCGTTTTACTTACTGTATTAAATTATATAATGTTTTATTATAATATTTCTTTCACTTCACTTCACTTCCACTCCCAGGTAGGCTTTCAGCCTGTCAGTGGAATCAGTTGTCTCCTCCACTCAATTCTGTTTTCAAAAATTCCCTCTCTTCTCAGCTGTTCAATTGTTGGCATGTTGTTCTTTGTCAAAATCTCTTCAATTCCATCCCTCCAGCGTTTACGTGGTCTACCTCTTGATCTCCTCCCACCAGGCGTCCAGTCCCATCTCTTCCTTGCAATTCTATTTCCATCCATTCTCATTAAATGTCCCAGCCATCTCAGCTGTCCCTTCTCAATCTTGTTCAACATACGAGATACCCCAACCATCCTTCTAAAATCTACATTTCTTATTCTATCTCTTCTTGTTTTGTGCATTATTTCTTTATCTTATATTTATTTTCAGTAGGATTTGTGTTTGTAAGTCAAATGTTTGTAAGTCAGGGAACTTCTGTATGTCTTGCCTGTATCCCGGTTCAACAAAGAGCTTCATTGTTGCCTAACAAAGAAAGGACAGTCTTTGGTGCTAAACTTTTTATTCAATTCTATATGTTGTCAGGATGTACCAATTTTTGGATATAGGTTAATAATCTTATGGTTTATATCTCTTTTACTGCTTCAGTGCAACGTTCATATTAGTTTCAGTGTACTTGAATGTAACGGGGTTTTACAAGAGATTTCCTAGATTACAACCTATATTTTGAGTAGATTTTTCCGGCCAAAAATATATCATGAAAGTAAAATTATGTCAATACAGTAGGGTGGTGGTTATGTTTTTGTTGATTAATATTTTTAAAAAAAATTATTTGTTAACTATAGATCATGTATCTTTGAACAGCAAGATATGTTACATTTTTATTTTTTTTTTTTTTTCTTATCTTATCACTCGTATTTTATTACTTGCTTCTATTTTTAAAGGTATCAGTGTGTTGAATGTGGAGTCAGTAACGCTCTTCTCCCTAACCTTCAAAGACATTATACGAAGACTCATCATTCATCCTTCTCGAGTGAATCTTACCTTAATCTACCGATTGAGGAAGATAAGGAAGCCTGGGTATGATACTTTTATTTTGTTTTTGCTTTCCAAGGTTAGAATTTAACTGACAATATCCTAATTATCCTGTTTTTATTTTCCAAGGTAGAATTTTTCTTCGACTGACAATATCTTAATTATTCTGTTTTTGTTTTCCAAGGTAGAATTCTTCTTTGACTAACAATATCTTAGTTATCCTGGCTTTTTTCCTAGGTAGAATTCTTCTTCAACTGACAATATCTTTCCAAGGTAGAATTCTTCTTCAACTGACAATATCTTTCCAAGGTAGAATTCTTCTTCAACTGACACTATTTTAATTATAACTATTCATTCTAATATGGATTTAATAATGTTAAATTTATCTAAAGTTCTCTACTACTGTATATCCTGTACAATTATAATGACATCGTATACCATCAATATGACAATGTATGATGATTTACATCATGTTCTGTTTAATCTTTGTCCCCATACTAACAAACCTTTCGTTATTTATGTGGAAATACTTATGGCTGAGATGTAAGGAAGCCATTAGATTTAAAATGTGAGGGGGGCAACCCTGCCTAACCATTTCAGTTGGTAGGCAGGGGGTGGCTGGGGGTTACCCACCCACCTATATAGTATATACTCTCACAGCTGTTAGCTACATCACTTTTTGCCTTTTGCTATGAGAGAGGGGACGTCTCCTCTCTCTCCTTTCAAGGCTTAGCCATTTAGACTAATGTTTTACGCTCATTCTTTTTCTTTTATAGATGTGACTTTTTTTTCCCCTGACGCTCCATTACAGAGTAATATGGCAGTTTTCAGATGTCGATGTTTGTCCCCGTGAGTGTATCAGAAGGAATTTTCTTCGCTGACAACTCCTCTTGCAGGTAACCTCTCCCGTCCCTAGGTTGGTTTTTTCTTTTTCCCTGGAGGGGAAGAATTTTGAATTCTTTCTTTGTTTCTTCTTCAGCGCTTAAAGACGACATCGCGGTGCGAAGTCATCTGCTGCAACTGTGGCTGACGTCTTAGCTGTCTACCAGGTCTGCCTCCTGTTCGCCTTTCCGTCAACTCCTGCTGCTGATGAGTCATCTCGGAACCTGTCGATCTCATCGTCTCCCAACGATCCGCATCTGCAATATCTCTCTCTCTCTCTCTCTCTCTCTCTCTCTCTCTCTCTCTCTCTCTCTCTCTCTCTCTGTTTTTTTTTTTGCAGAGACGAGACTCATCACCTTACCTTCCTGGTCGGTCAGGTTGTCGTTCTCGACAATCCAATGATGAGATCAGAATTTATTCTGTTCAATGATTGCAGAGACGCTCGTGATCGTGTCATGTGGTCACGATCACGAGCTACACTCGTGGTCACGAATGGGATGCTTACGATCACGAGCTGTAAGCCCATAATCCCGGGCTATAGGCTCACGATCACGAGCTATAAGCTCACGATCACGAGATATACACTCGCTCACGATCATGACCAGGATGCTCATGATTGCAAGCTAGATCCTCACAAGCTATAAGCTAATGATCAAGAGATATAAGCTCATGATCAAGAACTATAAGCTCACGATCATGAACTATAACCTCACGAGCATGAGATAGACGCTCACGAACATGAGATAGACCCTTACGATCACGAGCAGAAGCTAGACGCTCACGATAATGAGCACAAGCCAGATGATCATGATCATGAACTAGACGTTCATAATCAGGCTAGACGCTCTTGTTCAAATGCTAATCACTAAATATCACGAGCTGACGCTTACGATTACAAGCTAAATGCTCACGATCACGAGCTATACACTCATGGTCACGAGCTACACGCTCCCTGTCATGAGCTACATGCTCACAGACACGAGCTTCACGGTCACGAGCTACACGCTCACGTCACAAGCTACACGCTCACGTCACAAGCCACACGCTCACGGTCACGAGCCACACGCTCACGGTCACGAGCCACACGCTCACGGTCACGAGTCACACGCTCACGGTCACGAGCCACACGCTCACGTCACAAGCTACACGCTCACGTCACAAGCCACACGCTCACGGTCACGAGCCACTCGCTCACGGTCACGAGCCACACGCTCACGGTCACGAGCCACACGCTCACGGTCACGAGACACACGCTCACGGTCACGAGCCACACGCTCACGTCACAAGCCACACGCTCACGGTCACGAGCCACACGCTCACGGTCACGAGCCACACGCTCACGGTCACGAGTCACACGCTCACGGTCACGAGCCACACGCTCACGTCACAAGCCACACGCTCACGGTCACGAGCCACACGCTCACGGTCACGAGCCACACGCTCACGGTCACGAGCCACACGCTCACGGTCACGAGTCACACGCTCACGGTCACGAGCCACACGCTCACGTCACGAGCCACACGCTCACGGTCACGAGCCACACGCTCACGGTCACGAGCTACACGCTCACGTCACAAGCCACACGCTCACGGTCACGAGCCACACGCTCACGGTCACGAGCCACACGCTCACGGTCACGAGCCACACGCTCACGGTCACGAGCCACACGCTCACGGTCACGAGCCACACGCTCACGGTCACGAGCCACACGCTCACGGTCACGAGTCACACGCTCACGGTCACGAGCCACACGCTCACGAGCTACCCATTCACGATCACGAGCTAGATGCCTATGATCACAACCATGAGCTACATGCTCACGATCACGGGCTACACGCTCACGATCACGAGCTACACACACACACACACGATCATGAGCTAGATGCTTACGATCACGGCCTAAATACTTTTGATCACGAGCCAGATGTTCATAATCAAGAGCTAGACGATCACGAGCTAAACGGTTACGATCACAATCTAGACACGCACGATCATGAGCTAGACTATGCTCACAATCACAAACTACTGTAGACGCTATCGCTCATGAACTAGACGCTCATGCTCACAAGCGAGACGCTCACACTCTTGCAAGATGCTATCGCTCGTGAACTAAACGCTCACGCTCATTCTCTCTTGCAAGACTCACGTTCACGAGTGAGATACTCACTCTCTTGTGCGAGATGCTCACGCTCTCGTGCGAGAAGATCATGCCCTTGTGCTAGGCTCTCACGCTTATGAGAGAGACGCTCACGCTCTCGTGGTAGGAGCTCATGTCTTTTTCACCAAGGAAAGAGGGTCCATATTTTAATTACAAAAGATACTCTCTTGTATCTTCCATCTTTCTTCTTTCTCATGATTGGAACCAGGATACCGCTGAGCTTCGTCGTTAAGACGTCTCTACTTTTAGTCTCACCTCGTGAGACAAACTTAACCTCGAAATCTTGTCATGTGAAGGAAGGTTTTGCGATCAATCAGCTAGCCCATAATTTCCTGTATAGGGTCGAGCCTCATCTGGAAGACCTCAGACTACTGACTGATATTATAAGTCTTGAACTCCACCGAGACATTGTCAGTTTACCTCGATCTGATAATTCGAGTAATCGAAGGAAAGACACGAATGTCATATCCAATATGGATATCTGTAGTCTGGGTCATTAGCCTGTAGAAACTTCACGAGTTCGACAAGACCGCATCAATCCCTGTCGAATGCGACCTCTGAAAAACTAGCTGGGTCCCAGGTCCTTTGGCTCTAAGGATCGCCCTTCCCTTGGTTGTCTTGGTCCCAGGTCCTTTGGCACTAAGGATTGCTCTTCCCTTGGTTCTCGATAAGACCTGAGCAAATAACAGTCCTGGTAAAAAGACTGCCAGACAAGAATCTCTCCCAGTTCTACCTGGATTTGATGCTTCTTATAGGGGCATCAGAGAAAAGGGGGGAGGCCACATACAGTATCTCATGTCCTTAAGACTGTGATCAGAGCACGAATGATACAGTCTCATAATCTCTTAGCAAGCACCATCTTCCCTTGGGAAAGTGGCAGGGGAATGACAGTCATTTGTCGGTTTCCCGTTTGCGGGAAACACTTCCTGTTCCTACATGGTCTCCCCTTCGGGATATCCTTTCTGCAGGAGAAGGATTGCGGTCACCTGTTGGATTCCCTTTTGCGAGCAAATTTCTCTGAGAAAGAAATAGATGGCCTCTCCCAACTTTCGTGCAAACTTGTAATTAGACTTGTCTCACTAAGAGACATGACTTACGCATCGGTCTAGCCTCGTCGGCAAGACGAGTCTTGCCGGAAAGACAGGTCACATTCAGTGGCACGTCTACGACTTCGGAAAACCCAATACGAACTTCCTTTACGACTAGATGCTCCGTAGTGAGGGTTGAGTGAAGTCTTGTTTTCTCTTCTCAAGGGTGGTATTCCAGTTATGCACTCAAAATAGCCGTTGAAGGGTATCATGCTCTTAGGCTTAGGCAGCGAAGACCTTTGCTCGTCCATCAAGCATCTCCTCCAATCGTTGCTCTCCACAAAGTTCGAACCGATTTACCCTTAGTGGGGTAATACAGGCCTCTACGGGACCGGTGGCTTCCTTTGGTACCAGGGTTCCTCCCTCAAGGACCTAGGACACCTAAAAGTGCAGATCTTCTCCTGATCTCAAAGACAGGTCTCTCCTAGTGCGGCCCTCGACCAAAATAGAGATCTACCTTATGGGCCTTCCTCAACGTCTCTCGCTCACAGTGAGAAACTAAGTAACACCCAGTTTCGTTCCAGACAACTTGAGCCTCAGGTTCAGGCCCTCCAACTGGAAACCTGTCGCTCTGTAGTCAAGGCTGTAACCCCAGTAATTACTTGCGGACATACCTCAAGGAGGATGAGTACTTAACCCCAAGGGTACAGCACGTTTCGCCAACCCTGGATGGTCCAAGGGAGTGCATTAGACTCCCATTCCTGACTGGGACCCACTGGGTCATATACCTGTCATTGATTCCTCCTTTTCCTACCAGGGATTATATTGAGGCCATACCTCAGGAAAACAATAAAAGAGCTCGCTCCTTAGGTTCAGCACACTTCGCTAACCCTAGGAAGGTCAAAGGAGGTTATAAGGATCTCATTTGTGACTGGGACACAGGTCCTATACTTGTCATGGAATCCCTCTCCTCCTCATAGAGGTGACCCAGAGCTCATAACGTTTTAGGGCAGAATCCGTCCATAATGTTTACAAGAAACTCCTTTGTGACACAGACCATGCCATTGGTAGGGTGAAAGCGTGTCTGATCTTTACCTCACCCTACCTACAAGACATGACCCACAGAAGACTGGATACGGTTTCTCTATCGCTCCTGTGGTGATAACACAACAAGTAGTTTAAGAATACCTCAGGCTCCTTGTTGGACAAATAGCAGACGGTTGAGGGCATTGGTTACCTGGGGTAAGGCTGGGATGAATGAAAGTATGTCTGGCTCTTTTACTTTCATCATGATCTCCTCTTTTGGGGAACAATACCATGGGTCCCTTTGCAAGCTGGCTTCAACCTCTGCAGGTAATAACCAATTTCCTTGCGTAACCAAGTACAGTTTATGGTTATATACTCTTTAGCTATGGTCAGCAGCTCTTATAGGAGAAGGACACTCCAAAATCAAACCATTGTTCTCTAGTCTTGGGTAGTGCCATAGCCTCTGTACCATGGTCTTCCACTGTCTTGGGTTAGAGTTCTCTTGCTTAAAGGTACTCTTGAGCACCCTATTCTGTCTTGTTTCTCTTCCTCTTGTTTTGTTAAAGTTTTTATAGTTTATGTAGGAGATATTTATTTTAATGTTACTCTTCTTATTTTTTTTATTTTTCTTTGTTTCCTATCCTCACTGGGCTATTTTCCCTGTTGGAGCCCCTAGGCTTATAGCATCCTGATTTTCCAACTAGGGTCGTAGCTTAGCAAGTAATAATAGTAATAATGATAACACGTCCCCAACGCTTCCTTTAAGGTAGGCCTTGGGAAACGTCTATGTGTAGGGTTCCTATTTAAACTAGGAACATTCTTATCTAGACGCTCATATGATGTCTCTCACAACTACTTGGGTTACTCAGGCTGGTATCATACTCACTTTTATTGATAAGCAAGGTGGCAAGGTTTCCCTCGATTATAGTCTAATACTGTACTAGGTAAACCCGGGTCACTTACTAAACCAGTAGCCGAACTTACCACCCTCTTAATATATAATGAAAGGTTTGTTAGTATAAGAACAAATGACAAATTCAGAGATAATTTCTATTTTCCCTTAACTAATACAAACCTGTAGTCATTGATATAAATTCGTTAACCATCACCTGTCCCCCGGTAAGTCCTGCCTCCAATCAAAGAGTGACGTAGTTCACAACTGTGAGAGTATATATAGGTGGCTGGATACCCACCAGCCACCCCCTCCCTACCCACTCAAGTGGTTAGGCAGGGTTGCCACCTCGTATTTTAAATCTAATGTCTGCCTTCCAGCTCTGCCGAAAGTATATCCTTATAAATAACTACAGGTTTTTATTAGTTAGGTAAAAATACAAATTATCTCTGAATTTGTCATGTAATCAGGAAATGCATGTAAAGGAAAAATTTGGTTTGATTATCAGCTCAGAAATGATAGCTGCTGGAAGACGGCAAGAATAAAATACTGTAATAAGAAGATGTAAATTTTGATTGAGTTAATTTTCACAGGTTGAGAGTGTTATTAGTCATCAGGAGAAACTGATAAAACTCTGGCATGATAAAGGGGGCAGCGATCAAGAGGGCCATCAGACTCCGACCAAGTCTCCCGTTGCAACTCGTCTCTCGTCTTCTCAAGAGTTGTCAAACCCCACGGGTAAGGAGATGGGTTTTAAATTTACCGTATTTCTTTTTCCTCTGATGTTGTGTTCAGGTTGTCGTGCATTGCTGTGCTTAATAACTTCACTCTTTATGCATATATTTGCATTAACACTTTATGGGCAAATGCAAACACATTTGATTTCAGTTGAGTCTTATAGTAATAAGCACTTTATTATTTCATGCTGGAGTTTGTTTGTTTTCCATATTGTTTTTAAAGAGATTTTTTACTCCAGCCTCCTAGTACAGTGACCTTCTTAATCTAATCTTTGTAAAGGACCAAAAATAGTGCACTTAAGTGTAACATTCTCAATCTTTTTTTTATATACGTACAAAGTGTAAATGAATTCGTAAAACAAGAGGGAGCAATCAATCAAAATATACATATTGTTCAAAAATTAACATTAGGTAATGGAATTAGTGTTGCTAGAATTAAACCCATTCCAGTTAAACTTAACATGCGAATGCCTCAAATGTTTAAGGATATGTTTACAGTAAACAAAGACATAGAAACAAAAAGACCATATACTGTACTAAGGAAAATTAGAAAGCTACAAGATAAGTTAAATTTGTTGAAAGTGACTACATATATTGCAATAGAACAAAGCATTATGAATGTCAGCAGACCTGGTCCTAAGACAAGTTAGCAGGTTAAATATTTACAAATGCTCAACCTTTCCCACTGCAAAACAATCACAACAGCTTTGAAAGCTTTAAACAATAGGGAAATTGAATAGGTGTAAAGTTAAAGTAGAATTTTTGATGGGCTACCCAAGGTGGACTGAGAAAGATACTTGTCACTGATATAGTATTATTATTATTAATACAGAAGGTCCTCAAATTACAAACATTCAGAGATACAAACAGAAATCCAACTGAAAATAACAATAAGATAAAGAAATACAGTAATAAAACTTTATTATATTTAATAGAGAAGTAAAATGACATTTATAATGACCTGATATCTTTTTCATATGAAACCCGGCTGTTTTTTGACTTTCCAGCTGGAAATCATAGGCATGAGATTCAGGTTAGGCCTACCATAGGCCAAAATTTTAAAAAAATCACCTTATGAACAATTTGACTTACAAACAGCTTCTTGGAACCAGTCAAGTTTTTAAGTTGAGGACCTTTTGTACTAGCTAACCTACAAACCTTGTTTGTAAAGTAGCATGCTATAAGCCCAGGGCCTCCAGCAGGGAAAATAGCTCATCGGGGAAAGGAAATAAGGAAATAAACTACCTGAAAAGTAATGAATATTCAACATATAACACCTTAGATCATTTGGCACAATTTCTTCATTTATCATTCATGTGGGTATGAATAGTATTTCTATATTACTAGCAAGAATGTCGAATCATAAACTGCAAAGCAATCATAAGTATATTCTTAAAACTAGGAACAACATGATTGATAGATAAGATTTAAATATCAGTGAATAGCACAGTTGTTTATAACAATTTAGATTTATTTTATATATTCCCTCTTGAATTTATATGGGTCAGCTCATGGACTGGATAATCTCTGCCCCTTTCAATAGATAGATCATAAAATGCAAAACTAACTTACGTGCATTAATAGTAAAACATAGCTTGAATTAATTGGTCTACTTATGGTAAAAGATACAACTTTCGAGTGGAGAGTACAATACAGTATATAATACATAAATAACTAAAGGGGCACTCAGTAGAGTGCAGACCTCTGCCGCGGTAACTTATTTCTCGACTTTTGCTCGATCTTGACCTTGACCTTTGATCTTAACATGTATTAATTGGCGTGGATTTTTATACCCTAAGTATGATTTAAGTTTGAAGTCTCTGTGACTACGATGTCCAAACTCACGGCTGATAACATGAATTGGACATTTTGCTTGACTGTGACCTTGACCTTCCAAAACTAAATAATATCTAGTATTTTTACATAAGAGGTAATCCCTGCAAGTTTCCTTACGATTAAAATTGTGGTCAGGAAGCTGTTCAAAAACAAACACACACACAAACAGGGAGTAAAACCTACAACTTCATTGGCAAAGGTAGTTATTATAAAGTAAGCATTGACTTGTTTACATGAAAGAAAATTAAAATTACATGTATTTTATTTGTCCTACAAACATTACTTTTACATTAACTGATCATTGATTGAAATTAAGAGTGAAAACACAAAGATATCAGAAATGAAAAGTGAGAAGAATGATCAAAACCATTTAGTCTTTGGGCCAATATTCCCTGTAGTTGAAACACAATCTTACAGCAGCCTACTCTACTAATCAGTGATCTGATGGCTCCCTGTTTAAAAAGTATTTTAGTGGGGGAGGGAACTTTCCTACATTAATAGTAAAACATAGCTTGAATTAAATGGTCTATTTATGGTAAAAGATACAACTTCCGAGTGAAGAGTACAATACATGATACATAGATAACTAAAGGGGTACTCAGTAGAGTGCAGACCTCCGCCGTGGCAGCTTATTTCTCGACATTTTGCTCGATCTTGACATTGCCCTTTAACCCTAACGTATTAATTGGCGTGGATTTTCATACCCTCAAATATGAATTAAGATTGAAGTCTCTGTGACTATGATGTCCAAACTTACGGCTGATAACATAAATTAGACATACAGCAGCCTACTCTACTAATCGGTGATGTAATGGCTCCCGGTTTAAAAAGTATTTTAGTGGGGGAGGGAACTTTCATTTCATTCTGGGAGAGGAAATAGTAAGCTGTGTCCCTAAAAGTCTGTAGGTTTCTTAATATTTTGCCCAGTTTTAATTTTTAATCTCTAGCACCCCATAAGTGAAGGTCTGTATATAGATTTGTAATTGGTACCAACTGTTCAACCTTAGATAAGTGTATCTATGGTTGATATATACGTAGATAAGGAGGGCAGACAGTATGTGATTGATTATTTATATAAATAGGTAAAGTTTTTATAACAAAACCTATTTTTCATAAAACTCATCAGTCATATACAAAGTGCTTAATTCCTGCCCTTGTATTCTCTCTGAGTGGTATATTATACTGTACAGAAAACTGCTAAGCGATAGTTGCTGCCTAAAAATTGGTGAAAGGCACTTATGCATAAAAACTACTGCCTAGACAACTACTTTAATGGTCAAAATTGATTGGTTACTGAGAGGTTATGTCATAAGAATAACATTTTTGATAATACAGTATGAAGAGGTCATATTAAATTTAACTTTTTAATTTTGAATATGTTATCGGTCAGTGGTTCAGTATTTGAACTTCTTAACTATGTTCCTGATAGAATATTTACTTATCTCATAGAAATAATTTTTACAAATCCTTAAATCAACCTTTAAGTTACTGAAATGTTACCACCACCCCCATGCCTACTGCTGCCCCTCATAGGTGAGGTTTCCCCCCAACAAGGTGGCGTTGTGCTCCACGACTCTGGTAGCGAACGTGGCCGATTCGTCTGTGAGGTGTGTGGGTGTGAATGCCGTACAGCTGCAGGATTGAAGAGTCATACGACAGCTATGCATCAGACCAGGTCTGCCTACAATGTTTATTGTGCTTGTGATTTTTCCCAATGGGTAGAATTGGTTATTTGTAAGGAATAGATTCATAGCCTTTGTTACTCTCAAGGGACAGCATGTACTCCCCATCAGAGTAATACAGTATTAGTTTGTTATAGATATCCTTTTCACTAATCTTGTGTAATAAAACATGAAGTGTATTGGGGGTTTCACGGTGGTCGGGGTTTTGCATTCACATTTCTCTTTGCTTTTGAGATGTTTTGAAAACAGTAAGTACAACACATGTGTAGAGAACATAGCATTTTAACTTCTAAATATTTTACCTGAGTATTATTAGCCAGAGGTTTTATGTGCATGAGTATCTTTAATTATGTAGCCTATTTAGCATTTGTAAATTGCATTTTGAATAGTTTGTATTTGTAATATTAGGAGAAAATATTAGGAAAGTAAGTTGAATGTATTAATTTTGTACCAGTTGGTTGGAACAGCTATAACTTTGTAAAGTTGACTTTTTATTCTTGAACTGTATTTTATACTGGTTGTACAGCACCAGTTTTCTCTCACTTTATCGTTAAAGATGGTGTTTAATCTTAACCAGTTTTTAATGTGCATGACTTATATTCTTCAAATACTTGCTCTGCATGGTATGTGTTTTTCTTGTTTATCTTACTACTACAGCTATTATGACTACTATTGTTCTGTTGGACTTCGTTTACTACTCGTACAGCAACTATTACTATTATGACTACCATTGGTAATATCCACAAACTGTAAGTGTTTGGTTCCTGAAAAAGTATTTCATGAAGTCAGTGACTATCTGGATTTAGAATATGCAGTCATTGTTTTTTTCACTTTCTTTTTAGTGTAAACTATTGCTACTGATAAAAATCTGCTGAAGTTACTTTCAGGATCTTAAATTAATTTGTAACGAGTTAGGTATTTCCTTTTCCCAAGATTAATTCAACTTATTACATTACTATTCCCTTTTGTGCCTTCTAGACCCTGTAGACGAGTACTTCCTATTGTGCACTGTGCATGTTATTGTGTTGACATGACTGAGTTTGTTTTATTTTGTTTGAATTTTTTTATAATTTTTTGGCTCTAATCCTTTCCCCAGGTGTGTTTATCAGTTCCCTATACTCTTCTTTCTCCTGGCTGTTAAACTTCTGCAAATTTGTCTGTCTAAATTCTGGCTCAAGAATAAATCCTTTGAACCAGCTCCAGGAGAATAAGGGCAGTGTAGCTGGTATTCTTTTTGAACTACTTTATTAATAGTTGCAACTCCTATGACCTTCAGAGTAAAAATAAGAGTTGGAGGATGTACTTATATACGTATATAGCGTACTGTACACTAATTACATATATAAAGCTTAACAGTTTGGAGAATTTGAAAAAGAATAAACACATTAACTTAATACAGCGAGATCAATGCAGAGACTGAAGGAAAAAAATAGCACAGCCTATCTACACCATGGTTATTGCCATTTGTGGCTAGATTGTATCTATACCATATTAGAGACCTAACCTATTAAAAGGAAAAACAGAATTATTTTTTAAAGATTTTGTGGGGTAAATCTAGATATAAGCAATATTTGAAAGTGAAGCAATATGAACATCTGGTGAGTATAGAAATAAAAAAGATTTATGATTAAGATTCCTTTTTCCCTCCTGTCCATTTTCAGAGAAAATGATAGAATTATATGGGATACTAACATAAATAGTTTCCATAGAAGCTTTCTTTCGCAGTTTATTCTTTGAAAAATCAAACATCTTAGCAGATCAGTTAAGCAAAGCCAGATTCTTCCAAACAAATGGTCTCTACATCCATTAGTGTGTGTAGAAATTTGGAAATGGTGTGGTCGACCAAACATGACATGTTTGCAGTATCACTGAACATATTTTTTGAGGTGTTTTGTTCATCTGTTCTGGTTCCCTTAGCAGGGAGAGTAGATACCATGTTACAAAACTGGTCAAATCCAAATCTTTATGCATTCCCACTGTTCGCCATGATTCGACAGCTGTTAAAAAAGTTTTGGATTTCTGCGAGAAGCAGGATGACACTTAATTATTATTATTACTTGGTAAGCTACAACCCTAGTTGGAAAAGTAGGATGCTATAAGCCCAGGGGCTCCAACAAGGAAAATAGCCCAGTAAGGAAATAAAACAAGAAAAAATAAAACATTTTAAGAAAAGTAACAATGAGATAAATATTTCCTATATAATCTATAAAAACTTTGATAAAAAAGATGAAGAAAAATAAGATATAATAGTGGGCTCGAGTGTACCCTCAAGCAAGAGAACTCTAACTCAAGACAGTGGAAAATCATGGTACAGAGGCTATGGCACCAACAAGACTAGAGAACAATGGATTGATTTTAGAGAGTCCTCCAAGAGCTGCTTACCATAGCTAAAGTCTCTTCTACCCTTGCCAAGAGGGAAGTGGCCACTGAACAATTACATTGCAGTAGTTAACTCTTTAGGTGAAGAAGAATAGCCCCATTTGGGCTGCAAGGGGAACGGTTCACAGATCTGTGCTCTTTGATGTTCAGGTGCCTTGGAAGTTTTCCCTACAAAACCAGTCATCTCAGATAACCAATTTCAAAGGTGATTCTTCCAAACCCATAGGTGCTGCAACTAATTGCATTGAGACTATTCACTGTATTCTCAGAAACAAAGTGAGGTTTTGCAGCCATCTAGATTGCCTATCATAGGTTCCAAAAGACAGTCTATCAAGCATCTGTGTCCAAGATGATCGAATGTTTATTTTGATTGGTGCAAATCTTGAAATATATCAATGAATAGAGATGATAATGTTACATACAGCCCTATTTTGTTTCAGGTAACCATACAAAAAATTAATTTCATGTGAAATTAATTACCTTGAGCAGTAATATAATAAAATTATTTATTTTTTTACACTTAATAAATAAATTGATTATACATAAAAGGGTATAATATTTACCAAAGTGTATGTATTTTACAAGTAAGGTCCATATGTTGACAAGAAATTTATTATACAGTGAACATTGTGACATTGGTTCACTATACACCATACAGAATTAGATGTACTGTATACAGTATATTGTAAGCTAAGGTAACTATCAATTAAAGCAAGTGTCATTTATATTTTACATGAATGTTAAAAGATTTTTAGGAATACTTCTAATAATGAAAATTATGATGGTAATGCAGCACTCACTCCATCCACTTTTGATCTGTAGTCCTATATTTTAGTTATTTAAGATTGACACAGGCTATTATACAAAGATCCTCAAACTAGTGACAGGCTGTGTTGAAAACTTTGTCTAAAGCCCAAATGTAGATGCACTTTATGAACATTATATACTGTTCATGAAAATATAATCCACTCTGCCATAAGCTACATTCATTTTCAATTTAAAGCACTTCTGATAGTGTAATAAGTGACACCATGTAGCAAAGTAAAGATGAAATTGCATGCACATAAAATCCATGATACAGCTTTGTTCTTGGTGTAACAAAAACTGCGGTATCTGCATTATGGGAACCCAGAATTTAGTCTTGTTTTCCTCTGTATGAGGAAATAGTTCACAAAATTATGTGAACAGATCCATTTTTGGGGACTTTTTCCTCTGAGCATTTCTTTCCTTGTATTTGTTTGAGATTTTGCTGATTAAAGCTCGGTTTAGATTTAGGAACTTTACCTCCCCCAGTAAATGTGAAATTCATCTCAAAATCTTCAAAATATGTGGAAATTATTAAAGTGCGTTATATTATGGGTTCAGTGCTTTACATGTATTTGCTACTCCTTGTCTCTGATTTAATACATTACAAAAGGTCCTCAACTTAAAATCATCTAGAGATACAAACACAAATGTAACTGAAAATAACAAAGATAAGATAAAAAAATACTGTTATAAAAATATATCATTTAATACAGTAAGCAAAACATTTGTAATAACCTGATATCTATTCCATATGAAACCTGCCTATTTATCGACTTCTGTAGTGGAAATCATAGACATGGAATGCAGGTTAGGCCTACTCTAGGCCAAAATGTAACAAAATTAGACTTGCAAACAATTAAACTTACAAACGGTTTTGTGGAACCAATTTTATTTGTAAGTTGAGGACCTTTTGTAACTGGAATTCTACTCTGGACTTCAGATTATTTATGAAATTATAGTAAAAGAATAAATGAAATAAAAAACTACTTTTGTATTCTTGAAGAGATATACAAAAATGCTTTATTACAGATTAAGATTGCTACAGGAATTGCGAACAGCCGTTCTGGTTTTAAAGACGTCAACCAATTCCCTATCGCCCTTTTTAACATTATCATATATGCCACCTTTGTATACATTTCAAAAGTAGGTTACAGTCATGCATATTGCAGTCAAACATGATCAAGATATGTTGAACGTGGGAAAAATATTTACGATAATATAAATGTTTCTAGATTTTTTTTAGCTCTGAAATATTCTTGATTTTGTTCACTTAGTAGATAATATTTCAGATACTGTTAGACCTGTAAGTAGTCATAGTAGTATGAAATTTTTATAATTCTGTTCACTTATATAGTAGATCATTTTGTAGAATGTATACTGTAGATTGTAATACCTGTGAGTAGTCATAGTAGTACAGTACAATAGGTCAAGAAGTGGCAACTTTTCGTGTTGCATAATTTTCGTACACATTTCCAAGGTGCTAACTTTTAAAGCCATTTTATTTGACTAGAGACAGGATTAGCTTCCAACAATCCTTTACTTGGTGCGACACTTTTTGTTACTGTATTCATTTTTCCTGATACGGTAAAGTTATGGCCTAAAAACCTATTATTATTCTGCTTCTTGGCTTGTTGAATGCATGATTTTAAGGATAATGCTGTATTTGCAAAATGCTTGGCATTTCATTTTACTGGTATTTGCTAACAGGGCTTCTTGTAGGCTGG